>NW_009627504.1:0-566 GCF_000690535.1 Cariama cristata | reverse complement strand
ACCTCGTGGTGGCTCTGGCTGCTGAAGGCGGTGGCCCAGGGCTGCTCCGACTCCAGCGCTGGCAGGAGAGACTTCCCGGTGAGCTGCACCCGCTTCGTGCCAAAGATGCTGTAAGAAGGGTAGGGGATGGAGAACCAGTCCAAAATGGTCGGCGTCAGATCTGGAGGGGAAGAGAAGAGTCAGGAGGGGCTGGTGCCCGTGGGAGGAAACTCAGCCCCAGAGAGGGGCAGAAAGATCCCCGGGGTCTGCTGCTGCGTGGGCTCCGGGTGGTCCTGGGATGAGCTGCAGAGCTGAGCCCCGGGGTGACGTCCCTGCAGGGGACCCTGCTGCTGTCATCCCTCCTCTCCTTTCCCGGGGCCGGCCGTGCCCGTGCCAAGGGCTGCAGGCTGTCCTCCGGGACAGGACCCTGGGTTTCAGTGTGGGGAGGGTGGGGACCAGCTCACACCCCCCAGGCACAGCTCTGCACCCTCTGCTCCCTCCTGGGGGGCACGGGCTCTTACCCAGGAGGGTGGCGAAGGCCTGGCTGACCTGTCCCCAGCGCTCGGTGTGCTCGGGGGAGGAGATCA
>NW_009627503.1:2193-2494 GCF_000690535.1 Cariama cristata | reverse complement strand
CCGCCCACCCCTTAGCCCGCTCCTCGCCACCCGGCAGGATCTGGCCGGCGATGAGGACCCGTCTGCTCCTCCACTGGTTTCTCCCTGCCTGGCACATGGTGTGTTTGGGATCTGGCTGGATCCAGGGACTCCCTGCCAGGATGAGTTGGTCCTGGGAGCATCCCCCAGCCTGGCTTATTGCAAAGTGGGGATCAGGAGAGCCCTGGGTTGGCCTGATCCTGCTGGGTGCCCGGTGCTGAGCCTTGGGAAGAGGCAGGAGGATGGATCTGGTGGCCGGTGGGGGCGACGGGAGGGGCACACA
>NW_009627503.1:1948-2175 GCF_000690535.1 Cariama cristata | reverse complement strand
GGCATGTCCCAAACCCCCTTGGGTGGGAGCATCACGCTCCGTGACCCTGAGGGATGGAGCATCCCAGGAGCGATGCGGGTCATCGGCCGCCAGCCCGGGCCCCCGGCGATGTTTGTCCTTCCTGCAGTCGGTGAAACCCCTAAACCACCATCTCGGGGCTGCTCCGGCCCCTTCCCTGCAGCGGGCAGGGTCGGTACCCCATGTCTGGACTGGGTGCTCTCCCCTGC
>NW_009627503.1:1488-1850 GCF_000690535.1 Cariama cristata | reverse complement strand
TCGGTGTTTTGCAGAGCAAACACTTCCGTAAAGGATGCTCTGAATTTTTTTTTGCACCGGGGTTTGCACCCAGCTCCGCTCAGCTCTGACTGCTCGCGTGCGGAACAAAAAGGTGTCTGACACCCAAAATAGCTCCGTCCCCCGCCGGTGACAGCCCCGACGCTGCGGGTGCTGCGATTTCTCATACCGGAAAATGATGTAGGTGGTGCTTTGCCTCCTCCCAGGCTTAGTTTTAGTGTAGGGTAAAGCCTGGCTCAACTCCTATGGCCGATGTTGGCTGAGATGGGGAGTCCCATCCTGGCGCTGGACATGGGTGGGATGGCACCGTGAGCGCTGTGGCAACCACTGTCCCAGGGGGGTTG
>NW_009627503.1:384-1463 GCF_000690535.1 Cariama cristata | reverse complement strand
GGGGGACGTTTGGTGGCATCCGTTCAGTATGCGGCGGGCTGTGATGCTGCTGGCGGGAGGCTGGGGAAGGCCCACAAGGGGGTGGGATGAGGGTGCTGGGTGCCAGATGGAGGGTGCTGGATGATGGGAGGTGGGATGTGGCTGCTGGGGACAAAGTCCCTCTGACTCCTCCATCCTTGTCCCCCAAGGAGGAAGAGGAGGAGGACTAAATCCTTCCTCTGACACCTCTGGGGAGCTTGGCTGCTGCCCTGCCCCACACCTCCCACCCAGACCCACATCACCCACCCTGCCCCACACGTCCCACAGCACCAGTCCCCGCCAGCCCCAGCAGGAAATGAGAACTGGTTTCTCTGTGCCGTCAGTGGATGCCGGGGTGCACAGCGGAGCCACTTCCTCCCCTCCGGCACCACATGTCCGCCCGGGGCCGCGGCGGGATGCAGCCACCACCCAGTTTGTACCCGAACCCGTGCCACATCCTGCCACCCGGCCCAGCCCTGCTTGCGAGGAAGGGACCGTGGGGCTCGGTGGCAGAGCCACCTCCAGAGCATCCCCCCGACCCTGCCTGCATCTTCGTGGTGGGGAACCCACAGGAGGTCCTGTCCCACTGGTGACGCTTGGTCCTGGTTTTTCCAGGTCCCACGCGTGGTCCCTGGAACAGATGGTCCATGTGGCAGGTGCCACCATCCCCTCTCTGTTGAGGGCACCCAACAGTGTCCCGCAGAGGGTGCTACGGGTGCTGCTGGAGCCCTGGGTGGGCTGTTTGGGTGCGTGGTCCCTCTCAGCACAGCCCTGTCCCTTGGTCTGACCCTCCTGGAGGGTCTCATCCGTCCCAAGGGTGCCAGCTTGGAGACCACAAGGACAGGGCTCCCCAGCCAAAGGGGACACCCAGGTGCTGCTGCCACCTCACCCATCCCGGGACTCACCCAGCAGCTCCGCTGCGGCCCCGGCAGTTTCCCAACGAAGCAATTTTTGACCCCACAGCCTCCTTTTACCCCCCCTGCCCAGCTCTCCGTGCGAGCCACCCTTCCCCTGGCTCAATCCAACCCCGTGCTGACTCCTCTCCGCCCACGGCTCCCGAT
>NW_009627503.1:0-330 GCF_000690535.1 Cariama cristata | reverse complement strand
GCTCCTACCTGCCACCGTGGCACCTCGCCTCTTGGACCTGCTCCTCTGTGGGCAACCAAACCCCTGTGACATGCCTTTTCCCCAAGGATGTGGGTGTCCCGGGGCGTGCATACACCCCACATCCCCATCCTCATCGTCAGGGGCACCCCAAAACTGGAGGGTCCGGGGGACTTGGGGGGGGGGGCGTTTTTTTTGCAGCCTCAGCTCCTGCTTTTCCCTGGGGGCTGGATCACCAAGAAATGGGGAGGGTTTTTGGGGGGGACAATAAATCCCCTGTGACCCAAGCTGAGCTCCCAGGATGGCCCAGGCCACGGTGGGTGCCCCGTTAAA
>NW_009627502.1:1631-3123 GCF_000690535.1 Cariama cristata | reverse complement strand
AAAAAAAAAACCAAACAAACCAAAACAAAGAGACAAACGCACCCAGGAGAGCGGCCGCGGACTCCGGCGCGGCCGGGGTTTCCAAGGCTGCTGCCGGGGCACAGCCACGTTTGGGGCGATTTGGCGCAATTTGTAGCGGGCTGAGACGTTCGCGGCGGAGGTGCGTGTGCTGGAGGGGGCACTGCTGAAGGAACTCCTGGGTTTGGGCAACGCCACCCCCCCAGGTGAAGGGGCCGGAGGATGCGAGCCTTTCTGAAGAGTTCGGAGGGGTGTTTTCAGCTGAACCCGCACACGACGACGATAGGCAGGCACGAAGGGTCTGACGTCGTCCTGCAGGTAGGGGCGAGGAAGGCGCCTGTGGTA
This sequence comes from Cariama cristata, assembly GCF_000690535.1. NCBI lineage: Eukaryota > Metazoa > Chordata > Aves > Cariamiformes > Cariamidae > Cariama > Cariama cristata. The sequence goes on along the minus strand of NW_009627502.1, from coordinate 2,760 downwards.
AGATGGATGGTGGTTGGGATGTAGGGAGCGGGATGCCCTGGGGTCCCCCGTGCAAAGCATAGGGGCTACCAGCTTGCTCACGCCGAGATGTACAGCGAGGAGAGGGGGGGACTTGGCAAACCAGTAACAAAACCCGAGCTGCTTTCTGGCCGGTTGCCCTGCTTGCCTGTTGATTGCCCGCTGCCAGACCGCAGGTGTAGCGGATCATCACGCAGCCCTCAAAATCACCGCCTGGGACAATGGCTTCGTCCTTCAGGACTTCAACTCCCCCCACGGCACCTTCGTCAATGGCTGCCAGGTCCAAAATGCGGCCGTGAAAGTCAGTCCGGGGGATATCCTGCGCTTCGGCACGGGGGGAGCATCCTTCGAGCTGGTGGTGGATGGGGCTGCCCAGGTAAGGGTGGGCAATGCTCCCCAGGGAAGGGTGGGGGGCTGGAGCCCAAGGAAGGGTGCTCAGGAAAGGATGGGGTGCTGGTGGTCAGGGAAGGGTGCCAAGGGAAGGATGGGGTGCTTGTGCCCAGGGAAAGATGGGGTGCTGGCGGCCAGGGAAGGATGCCCAGAGAAGAATGGGGTGTGGGTACCTAGGAAGGATGGGGTGCTGGAGCCCAAGGAAGGGTGCCCAGGGAAGGATGTGGTGCTGGTGGCCAGGGAAGGATGCCCAGGGAAGGATGAGGTGATGATGCCCAGGGAAAGGTGCCTGGGGAAGGATGGGGTGCTGGAGGCCAAGGAAGGGCGCCCAGGGAAGGACGAGGTACTGGTGCCCAGGGAGAGATGGGGTACTGGTGCCCAGGGAAGGGTGCCCGGGGAAGGACGGGGTGCTGGTGGCCAGGCTGGGCCCCAGGAGCAGCAGCAGACTCATCTGGGCAGTGGTGGGGAAAGGCAGGGGGGCTGGACAGGAGAAGCGGGAACTCTCTCTGCCGCAGCAGCTCGGGCGGTTGAGTGGGGAACGGGGAAAGCAGGGGAGAGGATGCCCGACGGCGAGACGGGCACGAGCAAAGGTAGGTCTGGAAAATGTCCTCTTCCTCTCTTTGTGTTTGCTGCTGCCTGCAAAGCTCCTTGCTAACGGAGAAGTTGGGGTTTGGCTCAAACCTGGAGTGAACGAAAAGGTCCGGCCCTGACCGGGGCTTGG
>NW_009627502.1:661-1508 GCF_000690535.1 Cariama cristata | reverse complement strand
GCGGCAGTCTCCTGTCTCCAGGAAAAGCTCCGTGGAGGGATCTCCGTGGAGGGTCGTGAGCTTTTGGGTGATGCAATAGGTAGGGACCGAGAAGTTCCAGCCTTGGTTTGAGTAATTTGGCTCTTGAGGAAGGCGAGAAAGTAGGTACAGAGGCAGAGTGCCAAAGCACTGTGCATGGGTGGCGTGCCTGGGAGCGGGAGCCGCAGAGCTTGGTCTCCTGGCAGTGCCTGCGTACGAATAAATCCGACTTGGAGTCGGGCAGTAGGTGTGCCCAGATTCCGCCTGGGGAGGGCTCGGCCGGCTTCCCGGTGTTGCGAGCCGACCTGCTGAATCCAAAGTTGTCCAGAAAGCCTTGGCCCCGTCGCCCAGGGGCACGATGAAGCCGGAGCGGCCGGGTTGCCGGCGCTGGTTCGGGAAAGCTGTTGTCGCTGGAAGGGTCAGCATTTTAATTTCCTAAAGCAGACGTGTTTTGCGCGCCCAGAAAGCAGCGTTGCCCCGTGACACGGAGGCAGCCCGACGGGCGCCTCTTCGTTGTTCCGGGCTCTGCGGTGCTCTTCGGGTGCAAGAGCTTTGAACCCGGAGCCTGGTGACTGCAGCGAGTAAACGACCCCGCTGCATCGCACCCTGGGAAGCGATGACGGTGTATAATTCGGGGAGATATTTCTCCTTTTCAGCAGAACGAGAGGCAAGTGTTGTAAAGAGGGGCGTAAGGAGTTGTAAAGCTACGAGTCGCATCCCCGCGGTGCCTCGGAGCGCAGGATGAGTGCCCAGAAAGGGACAGGGTAAGGGTGGAATCAAGCCGGGCGCATCGTTAGCAAAGGAAACGGGGCTCAGGCGTGCTCTGGGG
>NW_009627502.1:274-612 GCF_000690535.1 Cariama cristata | reverse complement strand
AAGATGCCAGGAGAACAGGCAGGGGTCGGGGGGGGGTCTGGGTCCAGGACGGGTCCGAGTCCGCGTTGGCATCCGTTTAGGGCAGCCCTTGCTGGAGAGGGCTACGCGCGAGCCGACGTACAAGACCTTAACGGAGGCTTGTCTCTAGAGAGCTGGGAAGCTCTGCTGAGGAGGAGAGAAGCAGAGAGCATCCCGACGGCATGTCTGACGGGCCCGGCGTAAGGTCGGCCAAACGCGATGCCGTGCCGTGAGAGGCTTTGGTTCTGCGTGGCGAGTGGGAAAACTGGGGTAGGACGGCTGGGGTGGGGGAGTCGTGAGAGGGGGGAAACGGGGGGTTC
>NW_009627502.1:0-220 GCF_000690535.1 Cariama cristata | reverse complement strand
GATAGCAGCAAGGCCCGATATTTCTTTTGGTGTCAGCAAAGCATTTGGGCTTTCTGATTTCATGACAGTTTGGCATTGGAAAGGGTGAAGGGCTAAAAATCTGCTTGCGCGCAGATCTGTGCCTGGGTGCAGTGCGACACAACGCACGGGCATCGGGGACGAAAAACCTTCCTAAAATGGTGCGGGTAACGCGGTCTTTTTCTACCGCAGCTGTCCTATC
>NW_009627501.1:18809-21086 GCF_000690535.1 Cariama cristata | reverse complement strand
CTTCGGGTTCGTCACGTCCATGGATGTCTCTTCTGATCCCTATCTGCCCTACGATGGCGGGGGAGGAGACGGCATTCCGCTCCGGGAGTTGCATAAACGAGGTAGGGCGAATTGACGTTTGAGTTACTCGTTTGCGTAGCTGGATGTGTGAGGAGACTGCTGTTCGGGTTTGAGGCGGAGGTGCAAAGGCTGGTTGGTGAGCGATGGCGTTGCCTTGTTTCGCCAGGCGGATGCCGGTTGTCGGAGGGGAATTGGGTGCTGGCCGGTTGCTGTGCCGTGGGCAGGTCAGCCCTGCTTCGCGTCTCCTCCGCTTGGGACTCCATCTTCGAGATGTGGCAGGGTTTCCCCACCACCACCCCCCCCGCCTTTTTTAATCCATGAAACCATCTCATGCACAGAAAATAAAACCCACAACCAAAAAACCAACCCAAAATTGCGGTTGTGACTGACCGTGACCAAACTGGCAGTAGTTTATTAAATAGGCTATTTTCATGCCTTGCACTAACTTGAATAGGAGCAGTGTTTGTCGAGCTTTGAAGTTTCTGTACGTGCTTTTAGACTTGCCGTCTTTGATCTGTGAAGGGAACGCTATACAATCGCGATATGTCAGTAAAGCCGATATTGATGAACTCTTAAGAAACTGGAGCTTTGTGGTAGGTTCTTTACCCTGTTGCTTGCAAGGAAGGACATTTGAAAAGAAGACAGTCTTATCAATGTTTGGAGGAAAAAATCCTCTCTTGAGCTTGCCTTTTGTTTCTTACTGCAAATTTAAAGCAGAATACGTTCCGTAAATATTTGGTTTGAGACAGGTTGTAGTAGGAATAAGTTAAAAGTTATGCCTTCAAATTCTGAGAATATAAGTCTTTTTTTTCTTGGTTGGGTTTGATGGTTACATTTTGGTGTTTAGAAACAGTAAACATGGTAAATTCTTACTTGAGTTTGGTTTAAATTGGCTAATCTAAAATTAGAAACTTATCAACATTTATGGCTGCTGGGGATGGCATTAGAGACGAGGTAGGCTGAGAATGAAGATACAGTTTACATAAAATGAATTACTTTTCTCTCCACATTAATTTAGAGTTTACAAGGAAAGGTGAAACAATATAAATAAGGTCACACTTTTTTTTTATGTTCATCTGGCATTTTTCTTTGTGTTTTAGTAGTTTGCATAAAAGGTTGTTTGTTTTCTTGTTATGGTTCTTAAGAATGTTTTTCAGCATATGTTAAGATTATCAACAAGTTCCAATACGGCTTATCTTAAGCAAATTTTTCTCTGCTCAGCTCATTGTTATATAGCAAGTGCTGGAGAGTTCTCATTTTAGAATCAGTTTCTGAGAAATCGAGGATGGTATTTTCTTAGAACATTTGCAAGGTGTGAATTGGAGATCATATCAATGTATACGAATACCTGAAGGGAAGGTGCCAAGGAGACAGAGCCAGGCTCTTTTCAGGGGTGCCCAGTGACAGGAATGGAGGCGATGGGCACAGACTGAAACAGGGGAGGTTCCCTGTCAACATCAGGAAACAGTGGTGTTTGGTGGTTTGTTTTTTTTTTTTACAGTGAGAATGACTGAGCACTGGAACAGGTTGCCCAGAGAAGTTGTGAAATCTCTGTCTTTGGAGATACTCAGAAGCTGTCTGGACATGGTCCTGGGAAACCGGCTCTGGGTGGCCCTGCTTGAGCAGGGGGGTTGGCCCAGGTGACCTTCCAGGGGGGGCCCTGCCCGCCTCAACCCCTCTGGGGGTTTAGATTTGTAGGAAGATTTAAAGATGGAAACTGCAAAACAGCCATAACATTACGCTTTCAAACCCTGCAAATTATAGTTAGACATTGAAATGCAATCAGCTGTCTATTCCTGGAAATTGCCAGATTTTAGTTGATTCTGCAATACAAAAAGCAGATATTTACAGTGCAAATGGTGCCTGGCCCGTTGGAGCATTGCTGTTAAACATACAGTTTACAAATACTGTAATAAAAACAGTCGAGGGTTCAACTAGGTGTTCCCATTGTGGGGACACTGCTAGGAGCCAGCAAGAGAATTCCCAGTTGTGCCTTGTCACTTTTTGCAGGTTCATTGAATTCCGTTAGGGCTTGTCCTTCCTGTATTCTAACGCTCTATTTCAAAACCAGCGTAACTGGTGCTTCTCTGGTTTGCTGTAGTGAGTTTAGGTTAAAAAAAACAACCAACAACAAAACCCCAACAATGTTACTGTAATCTCTTGCAAATCTTAATTTGTCAAGTGCGTATGACTCATAAGAAAATTGCGTTTCCAGAG
>NW_009627501.1:0-18752 GCF_000690535.1 Cariama cristata | reverse complement strand
TTTACAATACCACAGTGATCTGTTATTGTCATCTAGCTAGCAAAATAAGGCTTAAAATGCTAGCAGACAACCCAGACATTTAAAGTAAATTGACATTTCTTTATTATCTGAGAGTCGAGGAAAGGATAATACCAAGATTTTTTTTATTTTCCTCTCCTGTAGATTTCAGAGCACTGTAATAACAAGCTAAGAGAAAATGGCTAAAGATATTTTGAGAAATCAAGCTTAATTGTTAAAACCTGTGGGATTTTTTTTTTCCCCTCATTCACATACTGACAGCTCTTCTGTCCTGCAGAGTACCGTTCACATCATGCAAAACTGCTTTGTAACATCAAAGCATTTGTTGCACTAATTGACTGCAGCAGCTCACCCAAAGTGGCTGTACCTCAGCAATGATGAAATGACTGTTTAAATCATTAGGGGTCTTTGAGGTTTAATTAACGGCCTTTACTAACGTTCTATGAGATGAAATACGAAGTATTACCGTACGTTATTATTAAAAGCCTGACCCATTGGTTTGCATTAAGAAGATGTTTTATTTTTTTTTCAGTGCAAATATGCTGTGAAACATCAAATAGATTTTAAAATATGTATTTATTAATTGTGTTTATCTTTTACTCATCGTTATTGCTTTGAAAAAAATACAGGTGATACTAATACTTCTTACGAGGCGTTCCTGTAACTTGCTCTGTCCTGAGACTTCTCTTTGTGTGATACTAAATGCATTGTTCCAGACCTCCTTGTCCTCCCTGATAGCTGAAGTAAAACTGCAGGAACACAGTTCGCTCTGCTTTCTTCTCTGGTACCTAAAAGAGTTGAAAGTACTACTGCTTTCCTCAGAAAGGATTTTAAAGTCCTGATTTAGGATTGCCTATACTGTAAGTAACTGACATGTACACTTTCTCGTAAGAATCTTTTACATAATAAACCACATGCTAGAATATATGTTGTGTAAATAAATTGTTTATGTTGTTTGACTTTTTTTTTTTTTTTCCCCTTGGATTTATTTTTGTATCGTTTTTGCTAGCTGGACCCTTTTGAAAGTTCCAAATTATCAGTGTCTTGCTTGCCTTCCAGCTCTTCACAGACATACTCACACTCTTTGATTCCCCTCCCCTTTTTTTCCTAAATAAGCATTCCTTTTGCCATTCTTTAAAAACTTGAAATCTGAGCAATAGCAGCACATGCATAGTGGCCACACTCCCATTAAGAAAACTTGAGCTTCAGCAAACATGAGGGTTGTTAACTACCTTTTATTTGTTACATATACATAAGTGCATTCTAGACTTGAGATTTTGTAAGTCCTCAAGGGAAAATAATGAAATGCTGTTCCACTAATAATCCGCGATTGAGTCAGTAGCCAGGAGACATGGAAAATTACGTATATGAAGAGCATGCCAAATTTACTGATGACTTGGTTTTTGTAAACCTAATATTTTTTGAGAGACAAAATAACTCACAATTTCATTTGTTGTGCAGCAGTCAGCACTGTGTGTAGGTGCACCTCCTCTTGCTTAGACTGTACTACTAACAGTAACGTTGGGGAAACCTGTCTGCCCCCTCCAGCTTCACCTGTTAGCATAAGCTGTGGGGCAGAGGATATTTAATAATATCCTAGGAGAAGCTCGAGTCAGTTGCGTACTGAGGCAGTTCAGATTCTCTAAGTGGTAAAAGTTATACTTTTGTATTTTAGGCTGCATTTCTGCTTCTGGGCCTCTTATTTTTAAGAATTAGTAATAAATCGAAAGCCATTAGGGACTGAAATGCTCCGTGTGACCTTTGAAGTAAATGCATGTGAAAGTTGTGTACACGCACTCAGAGCTAGAGTTCGACCCTGAAATTTCATTGGTAGCAGAGGAAGAGTAATAAAATTAATTTTTAGACTAATTACAACTTCGTGACAGAAAACACGATCAAGATGATTATAGGTGTCTAACGTTGAGTGCTTTGAGAAGAAGCATTACTTGGAGAAGCTCAGCGTGGTTATGGCACTGAATTTCTGCTGCACTTTGGTTTAAGGTTCCTAATATAAAAAGGGGACAAGGATTTTCACTGACGAGTTTGGCATGTTTGGCTTTGGTGATTAACAGAAAGTACCATGAGATATAACTACGTAGTTACAGGTTTTCTGTCTGCATGTACTGTATGACTGCTAAGGTTCTCTGTTAGGCATGTGTTTCTCAATTTTGGAAATCATTTTGAGATGTGCTGTTACCTAAGATACTAGAAAACTAATGAACAAACCAAGATTATGCCCTCCTTGGACCTGAGCGTGGCCTGATGGGGATAATCACGTTAGCAGAATTACGATGTTTGCCGCATCCTCTCTTTGCCCTGCAAAACAACGTGTAAGTAAGTAGCTCTTGCGTACATGCAGCAGCAGCGCTTAGAAATCTGATTATCTAAATTGTTTTTGTTTTTGTTCTGACTCTTACTGCCTTGGCCATTGTTAGATGATAGATTAGTTCCCTTTTGTAATGCTTGCTTTATCTAACTTTGTATGTCTTTTTACCTTTTATTTTTCTCATCTCCTTCCTGCACTGTTCATCTTATATTTAAGTTGTCTATTTAGTAGTGTAGGGATCCTTGTAACTCTTCACTTGCATATCTGAAGTCCCTATTCATTACAGACATAACTAAATAGATCTAGTCCATTCTGCCTTCAAGAGAACAAGAAAAGAAATCTGTAATAATAAAGCCATTTTTTCAGCTGCATCATAAACCAGAACTGTTTCTTATACCTAAAGTAAAAATCCAAAGCTATTTATGTTTGTTTTGGTATGTGTAGGGGTTTTTTGTGTTTTTGTTGTTTGGTTTTGTGGGTTTTTTTGTTTTGTTTTGTGGTGGGTTTTTTTGTTCTGGTTTTTGTTTTTTTTTAAAATTATGCTATACACATTGAGCAGTACTTGACATTCACTTTGCTGTCTTCTGGGATTCCTGTGCATTTGCAGCAGACGCAAGTCTTCAGAAATCTTGGCTTAACTTTGAGGTGCTACTATTCAACTGTAGTTTAACTCCTACTTTTTTTAAAGGTTATTTTTAAACCCAGATTTTTAAATTTTTTTTTCTAATTCCCCCCCCCCCCCAAAAAAAAAAGAAATGGAGAGGAGAGGATTATCACTCAAGTACTTTGGTAAAGCATTTTCTTTCTTTTCCTTGTTCTTCAGAGCTTGTTCTGAGTCTTGCTATTTCCCACCTATCGGATTTTTGCCAGCTGATTTTTCTCAGTTCGTGTATAGATAGTGGTGTCATTTTTGGATGCATTTTGATTATAATGCAGAGAGCAATTTGTGCTTGTAAGCCTTTGATGCTGTTTAGAAGAGCTGACTGAAGAGACGGGCTCAAAATTCAGTTACACACAAAGGGGAATGTATTACTTCATTACAAAGACTTTAAAATCATTAATCATCAACAGTAGCGAATGATAGCACTCTGGCGTGGTGTGCTGTGCTTCTGATTCTGAATTTAAAAACTGCTTCTAGCCAGGAAAAGACAGTAGTGCTTAATGACTCTTCTTGAGTGGTTACAGACAAATGTAAATAAACTGGTGATTGTTTCTCATCTCTTGATTTTTTTTTTTTTTTTTAACTGAAAGCCTCATATTTTGAGATCTGAATATGGAGACAGAAAGAAGCTGAGGCGCTAACACGTATCTTGTGTATACAAATCTTTGTTACAGGTGTAAATGATCCTTATGGTGGGTGTTGAGTTCAGGGTGCTTCCCCACCTCCGTTCCCCTTGCCACCTCGTACCCAAGGACAGACGGGTGAAGCAAAGCCTTGGATTAGTATCTGGCCGCCGGAAAGCTACAGCCCCTGCTGATTTTAACACTCAGCAGGTTTGGACGGTCATGTCGGGGAGAGCTTATTCCAGCCTTTGGTGTAGACTGATTAGCTTCGTTTTCACTGACAGAAGTACGTTTATTTTTACTTTTTTTCCTTCTTTTCACGCTGCGCGAAGTAGCACAAATGAAACGTGTTGCCCTGCCGTCAGCCAGGAGGACGGCTGCTGTGTAGGAAAAGGGATGTGTGAGCAGCGGCAAACCAGTGTGTTCTTGCTGTAAGGGTTAGCAATTACGTAGCTGGTAGAGAAATACCTTTGAGAAGTTGGGTCCTATTATTGCTCTGCCATTGACTCTGATGTTGACACTGTTTACCTGTTGTTGTGTTCACAGCTCTGAAATGTTTCTAAACATAGCCACCTTTGGGAGTTTTGAGCTCTGTGAAATGGCTATTACTGTATAGTGTCTGAATATTAATATTTATATAGAAGTTTTGAAATGTTTCCAGCAGAAAGACATAATTAAAATCTAACAGGACCCCAAGGGTGCATTTATGTATATCAGTATAACTCATCTGACAGTTTGTTGCTGTGGAAGGGGCTGAACTTGCCTGTCATTCCCCATCTCTACTCTCAGTCCTTGCTCTTGCACTGCCTCTGTTTCTTCTCTGACAGCACAGAAGCTTGATTGCGGTTCTGTATAATGGCATTTTTTTTTTTATTTTATTTTTTTAGTTTTGTCTACTTAGTTGGATTAGCATGTTTGTTCGGTTTACTGTGCAGTCGAATCCAAGGGTGACAGAGCTGATCCAAGGGTGAGAGTGGGAGTGTGTGACCGTGAACGGGAGGGAGAAATAGAGGGAGCAAGATCTCCTACTTGGGTGGCAGCAGTCTGTAACATCAGCTCAGCCTTACTGTGTAATTATGTCCTGAGAGATAAGTCTCCTTCCATAAAATGGAGTAAGCTGATACATGCTCAGTTTGAGACAGAGCAGTGTATTTTGTGATATGCGCTCAGAAAATGTATATCATATGCTGTATAGCATATAGAAGGGGCCTTGATCATAAAGTTACGGTCCCTTGCAAACTGCGCTAGCCACCCTTGTGAGCCTGTTCATGTCGCGGTTCTGTGCCTTCCTCTCTATGGAGGCTGTAGCCGTGTGGGTTTGTTCTCTAGGTGGTATTGGGTAATCGTTGAGATAATCACATGGTGGAGAACCACATAAAAAAATCTATTGTGCACTGTTTGATTACCCAGAATGCAGCATTGGTCTTAAATCATGATGTTTCTCTTCTCTTTATGTTTATGGGAAGAGAAGGAATGCTGCACACAAGGTGAGAGTCAGGAAGGGTTGTTGAACAGTCATGCAGGAGTCGGGAGTATCCAGTATGTTGCAAAACCCCCTTGTGTGAAAGTGTATTTAGATAACTGTGAAACACTAGCTTCCTCATTTCTTTAACTCAGGGTGTTTTAAGTGTACTTTCAGTGGGATTTTTAAATCATGGAGCCTGGAAACTGGAACCCAGTGCCTCCGCAGAAGAGAGAACACCAAGAAGGAGTGAGAACCCAGGTCTACTGGCTCTTCATTACTTCATGCCAAGGACGGGGTAGCAGGACTCTGAAGATCTTCATGATCTACTGGGTTTCTTCACTGGGCACTTATTCCGAGAGATCTGTGAAGTGAAAAATGCAACAGCATACGAACGTTGGCAACTCACATTTTGATTTATTAGTGTCTTAAAATGTTTTATTGTGAAAATTTTTGAACTGTACCATAGTGAATAGCTAGTAATGGTCTGATCATGTTTTAAAGGTTTTAGTCCTTGCTGACGTGATCTTTTTCTTTTTAAATGGATTAGCTGGAGACTTACCAGGTATTTTTCTTTAAAAACCCACAACTTTTATCAGCTGTGCGCTGCTCAGCGTTGCTTTCAAATCTGAAAGAAATCTACTGAGTTGCAAAAGGACAAGGGAGTATGGGATCACTACTAGAGGAGTTGAGGCAGCCTTTGAAAATGCTGTGCATAATCTACATAAATCAGCTTTTTGTTATGTTTATCATAGTTCCAACATCAACCAAGATTGAAGGCTGCCTGTATGAGGCACGTATATAGAATATGAAAGAAGAGATACTGCTTTGCTCAAGGGGGATATAAGGCAAGGAGGAATCTATAATGTATAAAACAACTTGTCTGAGGATAGCAAAGTATTAGTTCTACAATTTCTTTGTTCCTGTTTTATGTCAGGAGGGACGAGCTAAGCAAAGCAGGTGGTTGGATGAGTGTCGGGAGCTAACAGCCATTCGGTATAACTTCGTGTTTAGAGGGAAATGAAGGAGAGCAATATGGTAATGACTGCTTTTTCTATCAAGCATAGTGTCCTCTCAAGCTATTTTGGATTGTGTCTTTTTCATTCTCATTTAAAAAAAAACAACAAAGCCCCCACTTCTTCAGAGATGAGAGCTTTTTTATGGTGTTGGACTTCTCTTATTCCAGTTCTGTCCATGTAGCATTTTTGTTCGTTTTTGCTGTACCTCATTCTGGTCACATGTCCCAAAGTACAGCGTTTTACTGTTAACAGTAATGCTATTACAGTTTTTTTCTTTCAACATGATGCAATCTCCTTTCTCTGAAGCAGCATGTTGTTTTTATTGTCCAGAAGTTTACTGTCTGCAAGCTTGCAGTCTGCAATTGCAGCAGCTCACTAGTTATGTGTTGAGAATAGAGGATTGTTAAAGATGCTATTGGAGAGGAGCGTGCTAATAAAGGGATGCCAGCTACCTTAGTTTTGCAGAGTGTGGAAGGATTGCGTTGAATTTGCTTTGTAAGGATTCCTGTGAGTTGTATTGAGCCCCTGAGAGGCTCAGTGTATTGCTGGTTGCCTCCCTGTAGTAACATGGGTTAGTTTGGAATAACAGTAATAATAAAAGTTCTGCCTGCCACTTTCACCATCTGCTTCCCGCTCTAATAAAGCCTTAAACAAACTCATACATAACAAAAAGAAAGCTTTGCTTTCTTTACAGCTGCAAAATGGCTCAGGTGCATACATATGGAAAATGGAGGTGTCCTCTTATCGTAGCTAGAGGCTGTGCCTGTATACCTTGCGTGTTAAGTGCTTGTTGTGGTTTTTAAGGCTAAGGCTGCTCGTATTTTGATGAGAAGCACTTGCATTGAGTTATAGCCTGAGAAGGAGTCTTGAAACTTGAGGACTGGGGAAAAGGGGAAGGAAGGAAGGCGAAACACTTTCTGAGCATTGGGAATGTCTGGACAGCTACATTAGCTAAATGCTACCATTTATCAGGGTAATGATGATTTCTTGCTTGGATGTTAGAATGTTGTGATGAAAAATCTATATTAGGGTAAGGATTTTAAAATCTATTGAGATGAAGATAAATTTAACAACACTTTGATGAAACTGGCAATAAATGATGAGAATTTGCATGTCTTTATGCTGATGGGAATCATTATCGTCATAGCTGGAAGGAGCATCTTACTGTGTGAAATGCTGGAGAAGAAAGGGAAGTGGAAGCTTGGAAAAGTGTTGAGTATTCGTCAAGACATAGTTCTCTAAATTCGCCTTTCGAATAGTTATATGCCACATCGGTCATAATACTAGCTGGAGAATGTCCTCTCCCACTGCTGTTTAGACTTGCTTATCTTGGGTACAGAGCATCAGAGTTTGTACAGTTGTCCTCCACAGGGCCACCGTACTACCGCACGCTAATGCAGGGCATCGCTGCTGCCCGTTTCTCCCTTGGTACAAGATTATTGTAGCAGCTATTCAGCTGCTCACAACAGCTCTGTATTCAACTAAACCACCTCTTCAGCTTCACATCTTGTTCTGTGTCTCCTCCCCATCATACAATAATCATTTATATTCCAGTATTGGGTGTGCCAGCAAATGCTGGCAAAGTAGGAACCTGACACAGTTTTGGTGGCATTTTTATTGTACCCAGGCAACGAACATTCTTTGTAGGCTGCTCCAAGTTCTGCTTGGGGTCTAGTACAGTGAGTATGCTGTCCCTGATGGTTTCCCTGGAGAGAATTCCAATTCAGCGTCTTGTGATATGCATAAAATCATCTGTTACTGTTTGTGATACGTTTATAACTCTCAACTCTCATTGGCTTTGTGTGACATAGGATTGCGTGCTCCTTATAGCTTGATATTGCTTCATATATAGTAGGACATAAAACCAACTCCCCTGGGCAAAGGCAAGCGTTTGTCCTGCTGTGATCACTCGGGTTCAGGAAACTGCTTCATCACATGGTAACTTTGTAGGAGGTTAATAATTAAACTGTGGCTGCATTTAATTTATGTCCCCTTGCTTTGCGAAGGAGGTTAATTTCATGAAAAAATGACGTTTTCATAATGTATTCTGTTACTCTCTTAGTTTTGAGAGCTAAACTAATCATCGCAGTGTGAATTTTATACTGCCTCTTCCACAAGATCAGCTTACCCATTCAGCTAGCCAAACGTGTATCTTAGAGTGCCTTTGTGTTTACAAGAATTGGAAATGGCGAGAGAATTGAATCTCTTGTCCTAAAGCAAGGCTTTCAGAGTCACCTCTATTAGCAAATCTGATTTAATTTGTTGTTGTTAGCCTTTTATTAATGGAAGCATAGGTAATGCTTCTTTACCTCTGCCTTAAGAGAGACTAGCAGCAGCTTTGGGAAGAGATTTACAGAGCTTAGCTATGGTGAATAGATGAGGGAGAATTTAGTATGGCGTAGACTGGGGTGAAAAACAGTATTAAGGAAGATGACAGCCAGGCTAGCATGGAAGAATGGTATTGGCGTTCTTGAGGAATTGTCTTCTGCACTCGCATTCTCTTTTACTTTAAAATTTTTTTAAAAATATTCTTTTTATAGAATTTTGTAGAACGTTAAGCTTTTCTATATGTAATATGTGTGTGTAATGAATAGCATTTTGTGTATCTTGAAAGATTTAGGTTGCATTTTGTCTCAATAGGATTTTTGTACTCTTTTCTTGCGCATTGTCTTTCGCCACTTAGAAAACGTCCAAATACTGCGTTACGTAGCTGGCATAAACAAGACCTCCCAGGCAATAAATGGCTGAGGCACACCTTTGGGTCTGAGGATAATGCCAGGTGTCACGCTGCTTCTGGTAGATCGCAGACTTCACAAATCTAAAGGGAAAAGGCACTTTGTGCCTATGTGTGAATCTAATTGTCAGTTCTTGGTGAGAGCTGGGGCTGGTGAACTTGGCATTTGTAGCGTTTGGAAGTTTACAGGTAGACCCTTTGAAGACTTCTTTGAGTTTTTTTGGTTTTTTTTTTGCTAAGTTGGAAACTTCTGCTGACAACACCAAGAAGCTGAACCTGCAATTAAAAACAACTCCCCCCACCCCCAAAAAAAACCCAAACCCAACACCAAACAGGCAAGAAAACCCAACTCAAAAAAACCTCACCTACCTAACCATCCCAGTTTCAGTCTAGTGCCTGTCTGAACTGATAGAAGTCTTGGCCAACTTGAGCCTACATCTTTAAGAATGGAGATTATTGTGTACGCCATATGCTGTTGGCCAAATTATTTCGTTCGTAGTCAAACAAGTGAGAGTAATCGCTCTCTAAATCCTTGTCTATATGAACCTCATTATAGCTGTTCCTTTATAGCAATTACTGTTGCAGAAGCAGTTTTTGTTGGGTGAGCAAAGGGTGGCCGTGCTATGTTTAGGCAACTGTCCAGCAGAAAATTATGCTTGGGGTCCGTAAATACACGGTAGGGACTCAAAAAAGCCAAGATATTACAGAATTGATGACATTTGAAAGCTTAAAAAATGAAACTTTCTTGATCAGCTGTGAAGAAAGAAAAATTCTCAGTACTCTTGCTCTTCTTATTTGGATCACGGAAAGAAATACTGTTGGGGATGTTGCTGTGCAAGCTGCTTGTGAAGGAACTAGCTAGTGATGACAAATTAGTAGAAGGCATTTTCTTTATATGGTATTTCCAACTTTCCATGACTGAGGGCTGTTCAGTGAGTTACCTGAAATAAATAAACAAAAATTAGAAAAATAAGTGGTTGTCTTTCTGTTACTTTTTAGCTACACCAATAATCTGTTGATAATGTATTTTAGGTTCAGGTTAGACACGTAAGAGAAATTGGTAATCAGTGGTAGGTATATTTAAAAATAACTGGCAACTTATGGATGTGCTGTGAACTTTATAGCTAATTATCTGGTTTTGTTTTCTTACAGTCAGATTTTCCTCTGGTAGTTCATAAACTGAAATAAACTTCAAGTTAAATGTGTGTCGAAGCTGCTCATTTTTTCCACTTTGTTCTATTGAAGTTTCTGTGGAGTCTGCACACAAAACAGAACAACAGTTTGACTGGTACATTCGTATTGAACCAATGGAAGTACAAAGTCACTAACGTGCAAATTTAACCTACAGATGTGTGACAGAAAAAAATAGTGACATGGAACATTGAGAGACTTAAGTGAAGTAAAATATGCTTATTATGGGGAGTGTCTTAATTACTTGTTCAGAAATTTTACATGCCATAGTGTTACAAACATTAGAATACTTTGTTTATTGCAGAATTAATTCATTCCTGCCTTTCCTCTGCCACAGGTACTCATTATACAATGACAAATGGAGGAAGTATCAACAGTTCAACACATCTACTGGATCTTCTGGATGAACCAATTCCTGGAGTAGGAACATACGATGACTTCCATACCATTGACTGGGTTCGAGAGAAGTGCAAAGACAGAGAAAGGCACAGACGGGTACTTGAGATAAATAACAATACTTGGAAAATGTGTTTTGTTGGATGTTGGAATTAAAGTCTGATCTAGTAACGCATATGAATATGTGCATGCTTTAAATTTGTAAGTAGCTACATCAGCTGGAACTACTTGAATGCTATTAAAAAAGCACCATTTCATTGATACCTGCAGTCCCGCAACACTATTATAACTTGGAAAGGAAACGGTAATTTAATAGAGGGGGAACAGTTCCTCGTCACCCAAATGACATTTTTACAGTACTACCTTTTTGCTTGCTAGTATATTTAAGGGCATTTTCCGGTCTAGATAGATTTGTAATAGTACAGTAGTGCTTGTGATTGTACTTGTACAGAAAAGTGAGCACTGATGTATCTTGCTTTTATACTGACACAAGTTTATCTCTGGTACTGCTATGTGATGCAGTGGTGGTTTGGATTATGGAAAGTGCAAATTCTCATATCTAAAGCACTTACTTCAGTGTATATATATATATATGCTTAACAAAAAATAGTCTCTGTATGTATGGTAAACGGCCTTTCCACTCTCCCATCACGGAACTTGCTTTTCTCCTCTTCTCTGTTGATTTCTTCAGAAGATCTTCAAAGTTCAGGCCATTTAGCTTTGTCAGTGTGCTCTGCTAGGAGTTCTTTCATGAAGGGGACACAAGTTGTATTAGTAACGTGCTAGATGCTGTCAGTCGTCTAATAGACTTTAACATTTTAGGAGGAAATACGCTGTTTAGAACCTTACAGCCAAACTTTTGGGATGCTTGTGTTAATTAACCTTAAAAACAGAACAGATTTGGAGATGTGATTTCTCCTAAAATATTTTTAACTAATCAAGATGAATAGTTAAAAATTAATTGTAATTGTATGGAGGGGTCAGAGGAGAGGTTCCTTCATGTACAAAACTGTAGTGTTATTCTGCTTTCTTTGGAAACACCATTTTTAACTTTCGGGAAGCAAATGTAGGATGTATATGCTGATTTACTTTGACATGATTAGAAAAGATAATCTTACACTAGTTTAAAAAACAAAACATCCCCAATTGCTCTATCTAGTGCTTTTTTTATGGAAGAGTGGATCTAAGAACAACGTACTTTGTTTGAATGCTTTTAATGAAAAGTAAGAAGGTGTTTTCTGTGTAATACTTTATTTCATAACTGATGTCTAAGCAGTAATTAACACAGTGCCGTCTTTATGCCGCAGATGTGTAGGTTAGTGTCTAGTGGATATACCGTTGGATACAATGCTGGGCAAGGTGGGTCTCACCTGGAAATAAGTTATCTATAGGGTGAACTCTCACCGTTGTCACTTATTTTAATGTCTTGAGACCAGAAAAGTCAGGCAAGACAGTTCACAGTTTATAGTCACAGAACTACTGTGAAATTTATAAATATGCCCTGAATGATAGGAGACTGTCTGGCCATACAATCAAAGATGTAGAAAGAAGAAGGAATGAGTACTAGTTCATGGTGGTTTTGAAAGACATGCTACTGTAGAAACAACTTTTTATTAAAAAAGGAAAAAAAAAAAAAAGTTTGAGAATCTCCCAAATGTAGAGGAAACTCTCAAGTATCTGTATTTGCTTTAGGTGTGGTATTTTTTTCTAGACTTCCTTGTCTAGTACTGTGCTTTCTTGTTTGTTCGTTTTTTTTCTGTTTGTGGCACATACTTTCTCTTTCCTTTTGCAGTAAGAAAAAATCATATGAATAGGATCCAATTACATATTGAAGGTTTAATCATAAAACAAGTTATGTACAAATTTCAGCTAAGTGCACAAAATAAATAAGGCTAAAATAAGAATTACTGTTTTTTTGGTACAATCACTTTAGATGCCATTTAGTAATAGTTGTCTAAAAGTATTATAGGGTAGTTACCCAGTTTTTGGTTTTGTTTTATTTTTGTGTGGTTTTTAGCCTAAAGATAAAGATACTTATATTTGAAATAGAAGTTTAGGAATTTGAATTGTATCGAGTAGCTTATTAGTAGTACGCTAACAGTTTATTTGAGGTTCAACAAAAATAGTTTAAGATTTAGGAGAGAAATAATTTTACAACTACGTGTTTTAGATGTGTATCATAGAAGGTATTCATTTATCCTAATAATGCATTTCCTGGGGAAATTCTTTAAATTAAGCGAATTTACTTTCCTCTGTCAGTTTTTTGATGTCTGAATAACCAAGCTGATTTATCTGTGTAAAGCACTAAATACAAGATGTTTGTAGTTTAAAGAGAGGGTATGTTTGCCTACAGCTTGCATGATGCAGTTTGTATGTCATGCTTACTTTTTTTCCTCGTATTCCTATTACAGAAACACATACAAGTGCATGATTTCTCTTTGCAGATTAACAGCAAGAAGAAAGAATCGGCATGGGAGATGACAAAAAGTTTGTACGATGCATGGTCAGGATGGCTAGTAGTCACACTAACTGGTTTGGCATCAGGTAAATTAAAAACCAGATGATTTCTTTCTTGCATTTGTCAGCAAGTATAGTTACTGTGCTTTTTGTTTGTGTGTTATCCACCAACCTGGATAAGAGCTGGTTCAGACTAATACCGTAATTCCATGAGGGAAGGAAAAGGTTGACTGTCTTGATTTACAGGCTTTAGCATTTTGAGGGGAGGGTTTACTAATCAAATGGAAAACAAAATCCTCACTGAATTTAGTGAGAGTTTCTCAGAGTTATTGAACTTCCACCTACTAAACTATCAATGTTCTTTAATCCTGTGATTGAGATTGGTGTTTTCCCTTTCTGTGAAGTTTTGCTTTTTTTCCCTGTAGGATTTCTTGTGCAAGTGTATTAATTGATTGTGCGAGATGGGTTTTCCGCTATAAATTTGTTTTGGTGTTTGTGTTTTGGTTTGGTTTTTTTGTTTGAGAGTCTTGTGTGGTTTTGTTGGTTTGGTTTGGGTTTTTCTTGTTCCTTTTTGGGTGGGTTTTTTTTTTCTAGGAACTTGACTGAATCCATTAGCTTATTCCAGGTGGCCCAAAAAGTAGCTCTGGTGTATGAGTGGCTTTGGTAAACACGCTTCCTGGTAAAGTGTGTGTTTATACATGAGCAGAGTCTTACTGTATGTTTGTGTTGTACCTTTCTAGAAGTTGTTACACAGGAAATAGTAGTTTTAGCAGGTGGAGTTTGTTGAACCTCTACTTCAGCTCTTATCTTTTTGTTTAAATGTGTTTTAGGATAAGTTTTACAGCTGAAATAATCTGATAGTTTGTGGCCCCACTGTCATGCAGTGCAACTTTCTATCAGTTTGGAGGGACCAAAATGTGCAGGAACGAGAAGTCACAAATTTTGTGCCCAGTTTTTCCGAAAAGGTATTTCAAATGGAGATCTTGGATTATATGCTAGGAAAATTGGATTAGTTGCAGAGTATGGCTATGCCTGTTAAAAAGGCACAGTAACTGTATAATTACTACTTAGATATATACATAATCACTTTCGCAAATCACATATAAATTAATATATATGCAAAATTTGTGGCATGTTTGTGTACCTCTGAATGTACAAACTGGGAATGTGTAATTACTAGAAATTGCTTGTGATGATTTGGGTGGGAATGTGCAGTGTTGTGTTTCCACCTCCCAAGCTTTACTATATTTCTGAGCAACAAAGTGAGGCAATTCTGGCTGTGAACATTCCTAGGTTTTTCAGTTTCAATCACTTTCTGTTGTATGTGTCTAGTGAATCTTAAATGGTACAGCCTTGATTTCAGTTGTGGGGAGATCTTGTGTTTATGTATTTTATTTAATTTGGTTGAAATTTTGTTCTGCTGAAATACTGACTTGGACTTTGGTTGGCCCAGGATCTCAAACTGAAGGTCTGTCAAGATTAGTAAATATAAATTAGTAAATTGGAGGTAATTCTCCACTGCTGACTTACACAAGTAAATTGTGGCTGTCTATAGACAGCTATTTCTAATAGTGATTAATACCTTAAAAATAGTAAATTATAAAGAATTAAGTTATATATATTCACAAAAATACTGACTGTAGAAGTAATTTTTCAGTATACTGCTACCATGAAAAACTGGTTTGCTTTTGTAAAATAAAGGGGGTTTTTCAGTGTTGTTTTTTTTTTAATCCTTTCAAGCAATTTCCTAAGTAATACCTGTTTTTTGAGGACTCTTCCGCAAGTTTTCTGCATGTAGTTGTTTGTGAACTGCTTAATATCTCTACTGTTTGTTACCTGCTGTAGGACTTTTACATGCTCACCGTGTTATACAATTAAGTTGTTTTGTATATGGATCACATGAATGTCATCAGGTGTTTATTTGTGGTGGTCAAAACCTGTTGTTGGCAAAGAATGATTTTCTCCAAATACGCTGTTCTGTGCAAAACATAATTAAATAGTTTGTGAGTTCTCTGAGGCATGGCAAGGTAGTTTTGTCAGAAGGTTTGTTGTCTTTTTCATCGCAAAAATGTATCGGTCCTCTTCGGATTCCTGAGTCTAGTTTCAGTGGACTGTTGGGTAACCGTGGCATAGGAAAAAAAAAGGAAAAAAAAAGAAGATGCCTTTGACGTGGGAAATATACAAAGTACTAGATTCTTCGGTAAATACTAATATTACCATATTGCAAATAGGATATATTCCTGGAGATCAGTAACATTTTAAATGTCTATTTCTTTAGGTTTTCTAATTTCAATTTACATCAATTATTAGCAGCGTGTTTCTTCATTTTAGCTGTGTGTGTTATTCCTGTTTACCAGAATATTAATACAAAACTGTTTCTACAACAGGGGCGTTGGCGGGATTAATTGACATTGCTGCTGACTGGATGACCGACTTAAAGGAAGGCATTTGCCTTAGTGCTTTGTGGTTTAACCACGAACAGTGTTGCTGGGGTTCAAATGAGACCACATTTGAAGAGAGAGATAAATGTCCGCAGTGGAAGACATGGGCAGAACTAATAATTGGGCAAGCAGAAGTAAGTATGTACCCATTCTTTGTGGTCTTCCTCAACAACTCGACTGAACATGGAGAGAAAATAATGGTCTTAGGGTACTAAACACGGATTTGGGTTGTACTGTCCGCTCCATTTGTGAGCGTTTGAATTGATTAATAGGGTGTAGTGAAATAAATGTGCATTTCATGCACTGCAAGGGGGCTTGGAGTGTTGGAGGTGTAAGGAAGGTCTGAGAGTATAGAACTGTTAATAACGTGAGAATTTCTATTCTTGATCATAGCTATACATAAAAAGATAAAAATGAAATTTGCGTTGTTCTCCAATAATTAAGAATAGATTGGTTTTATTTTCTGTGCCACAGCGTTTTTTAAATAAAGAAGATTTCCTCAGTATTCAGTAGATTTTAGCAGCTAATAGCTATTTAAAAAAAATAAATAACTGTGCTATGTTTATTTTTTCTTTTCAAGATGAGGCGTTAGAACGTTTTCTACCTTGTATAGCCCAGTCTTTGCTGACGTGCAGGTGTCATGACTATGCTTTTCAACCAAAACTCTCTCTTTCTTGGCTTGGTAATAATTACTGTCCCTCAAAATGTGTGCATAAGTGTACTTGCAGTAAGAATACTTGTGGGTTATTTTAAGTAGTGATTTTGCTCCTACATAAAATTCATATTCTGACATTGTTTTGTTTCTTTTTTAATTTTTTTTGCTTTTAGGGTCCAGGTTCATACATAATGAACTACATAATGTACATTTTCTGGGCTTTGAGCTTTGCCTTCTTAGCAGTTTCTCTGGTGAAGGTATTTGCTCCCTATGCCTGTGGCTCAGGGATACCTGAGGTGAGGTCTAACTAATATTTACATTATAGTTGCTTCATATTAATGTGAAAATTCTGTCTTACAGGGTCAGGGGGTAGGTAAGAGGGAGCGCCCTATGACTTTGATGAAATACGTTATTTCAATTTGAATACTTGTGTTAATGTAATTGTGCTAATTGTTGCTGAGAAAAATACCCCAGATTTCAGAGAATCTCCTGAGCTTGTAGATTTTGCTGCGTGCTTCTGGCTGGACTACTTTTTAAAGAAACATTTAGGTTAAGAGAGCAGTAGACTTCTGAAGAGTGATGTCCAAACCTCCCCCCAGTCCCCACCCTCCCTGTGGTGATAAGAGAGCAGTAGTTCATTGACAGAGTACGGGTCCTTTGATACAGCAATTGATCTTTTGTTGCACTGGCTTTAATCACTTTACCTGGCACAAACCGTCAGACAGTCACAAAGTGAGATGTGTAATATCCTCAAAACCACATGGTTAATACAATTACTGCTGCTGCACACAGAATGGGAGGGAAAAACCCAAAGTCAAAGTCTGGGCAGTCTCGCTTCTCCAGTCATTCTGTAACTATTTCTTTACATATGTGTATTGTAAAAGTTGAAGGACAAATCCTGCCTCTGAATAAGCCTGGAGTAGTTCTATGCCATTATGCCAGAAGAGATTTCATCCTAAATTGGTTTCCAAATTTAGCTAACCTTTACTTTCTAGACACAGCTGCCCAGTGTTTTGTGTACATCCTGTTTATAGACATGTTGTCCTTTCTTAGGGTAACTATTATTTCCTATATATGGGTGTATTTTCCAGGCTAATAACATGATGCTGTTAGGCAAAGTAATACCTTAGGTAAGTGGCACATCTTTTCTAGTGGGAAAAGGCTGCTCTTTTCCATCTTTATGTCAAGGAATCTACTGTTACATTTTTATGTGGAGATTATCTACTCTCACATTTTTATGTAGAGATGGTAAAACATAAGGAGAAAACAGAGGGGTAAAATTGGTGCAAATGTGATACGCCTACAATAGATGAGTATAGGTTTTGCAGGTTTATTTTTCTTTTGGGAGGAATGGTAATTTACATCATAAACCAATGAGTGCAGTCTTAGAAGCTACTGCAGATTAATTTTCTACTAAATGTACTTGATAGTGTTGTGGTGTGCTATTGTCTAGCATTTTAGAGTAAGTTGCAAATGGAAAACCTCTGGCAACCAATGGACTCAGTGTAGCAATCTGAACGATACGCGTTTTAAAGTGTGATAAAGATTTGAAAAGGCTATTTTTGAAGTTATATAGCTAAAATGATAAAATTAATTATTTTCTGAAGAAAGCAGAATACAATAACAGATATTATTTTTCCTTTCTTTCAGATAAAAACTATTTTGAGTGGCTTCATCATCAGAGGTTACTTGGGGAAGTGGACTTTGATGATAAAAACAATTACTTTAGTCTTGGCTGTCGCATCAGGTTTGAGTTTAGGAAAAGAGGGTCCCTTGGTACATGTTGCCTGCTGCTGTGGGAATATTTTTTCCTACCTCTTTCCAAAGTACAGCACAAATGAAGCTAAAAAAAGAGAGGTAAGTTTGTAAAAGCATTTCTAGAATGTATTGAATATCCATGCATTTACACAGATTTGTTTCAGAGATGGTATTTGTTCTCTCAGACAGTGTTTAGGCTTGGATTATCAATAGTTATGTATTGTGTTAAAAACAATCTGTTATGCCTAGCATTCTCCAAGGTAAATTGTTTCCATGTCAGAGTAAATTTGCATTTCTCCCACCTCAGACACAATTTGATTTTACTTGAATTCTTTCTGGGTTTGGCTCTACATTTGGGTAATTGGTAAGTGTCTTCAGTTGTGAGGACAGCAGAGGACTGACTTTTGAACCTGTGAGCAAAGTATTCCTGGGAAAGGGTTGGTGACAAGAGCGTTTCTGCTCTGTTTCGGTTTGCTGTTAGTGAGAGTGTGGTGGGTTAGCCTTGGTGCCCACCAAGCTGCTCTCTCAACCCTCCTCCTCAGCAAGACAGCAGGAGAAAATAAGGTGAAAAGTTCCTAGATTAAGATAAGGACAGGGAGATCACTCGCCAATTACCATCACAGGCAAAACAGACTAGTCTTGAGGAAGATTACTTTATTGCCAATTAATAACAGAGTAGGATAGTGAGAAATAAAAAGAAAAGTAAACCCACCTTGCCCTCACTCTCCCTTCTTCCCAGGCTCCACTTCGCTCCTGACTCCTCTATCCCGAAGTGGTACAAGGGGATGGGGAACAGGGGCTGCAGTCAGTTTGTAATGCTTTGTTTCTGCTGCTCCTTCCTCCTCACACTCTTCCTCTGCTCCAGCGTGGGGTCCTGCCCATGGGAGACAGTCCTTCAGAAACTCCTTTGGCACAGGTCCTTTCCACAGGGTACAGGCCTTCAGGAGCAGGACTGCCCCAGCCTGGATCCCCCACAGGCTGCAGTTCCTGCCAGCAAACCTGCTCCAGCCT
>NW_009627500.1:0-1384 GCF_000690535.1 Cariama cristata | reverse complement strand
TGTGGAAGAAAGGGGGAGGAAAAGGGGAATTATTGAGGTTGAAAGATGTTGCTGGGGTGATAGTGGCCATCGGTGCGCTGAAAGGTGTCGGGGCTCAGCCAGCGTGCAAAGCCCAGTGCCGGCCGCTGCCCGCAAAGGAAAAGAAGGAAAAGGAGAAGAAAAAGGTGGGAAAGGAGGAGGAGGAGAAGAAGATGCACAAAGGCAGCTCCAGCCTCAAGCCCGACACTACAAGTTATGAATATAAAGCCGTAAAACAGCTCCCTGGATTTAATTACCGCGTCATTAACCGGTGTCATCACCGGGAAAAGAGCCGCCTCGGCGAGCCCACGTGAGCCGAGCCCCCCTGCCCCGGGGAGATGCTGCGCCCACACCGGCACAGGGGGTTGTTACTGGGGAGGTAAAAGCTGCCTTGATTTAGGGGAGCGGCCGGAGCCGGATGCTTTTGGGTGCTGCTGCAGCACCCTGGGGGCCGGGGGGCTTTGGGTGCCCCCCATGAAGAAGGCGCTGCAAGACGAGGTGCCGGCCGCGGTACCAACACCATACACCCCGACCCTCTGCCAAAGCGGTGGCACCACTCAACACCCGCCTGACCAGGAGGGCCTTTCCGGGGCACGTTAATTAGCAGGACACTAATAAGGCTTAACGACCTCACCTGGGGCGTCCCAGCACCCATGGGACCTATTTAAGCTCAGCCCAGGCACAGCGCCTGTTGGCGCTGGCCCCAGCCAGGGCTGCGCGGGGATGCGTGTGTGTGCAGGGAGGTGTAAATGCGCGGGGACGGGCGCCTCTGCAAGCACCTGTGCCCCTGTAGGACCGTGCAGATGTGCAAAGGGGTGCCCAGGGACCCCCATGTCCCCCGCACGTGGCTTTGGCAGGGGGTGCAAGGCGTGCAGGCAGCACCCTTGGGTGACCACGAACCCTTTTTGCCCATCCTGAAAAACCCCCGAGGGTGGGATGCTGCACGCAGGGAGCGAAGCATCTTCGTTTCGGCACCTCCATCTCGTGGCACATCCTGCGCGGTCCGGGGAGCGCTCAGCCCCTTCCTGCTCGCGGGGGAGGAAGAGCGAGGGCTGCGAAGGCTGCGAAGGCTCCGAAAGCGCTTGGCGGAGGAGCTCGAGCCCGGCTGCCCCCTTTTCTCCGCATGGAGGTGACCCCATGGCTTTTCTCCGGCGGCTTTTTGGCTTTTCGGCGAAGAAGCAGCCGCCGAGGCGGTACGAGCGCGTCAGGCGGGAGCCCCCGGGGAGGCCTGGCTGGTGCTGGGCGAGCTGGGCGACGGCGCCTTCGGCAAGGTCTTTAAGGTAGGCGAGCACCCAAAACACCACCCGTGCCCCAAAGGGTTTTGCAAATGCTTTTAATTTTTTTTCCGGTGCCGTCTCGCATCGTG
>NW_009627499.1:0-3270 GCF_000690535.1 Cariama cristata | reverse complement strand
CCCTGTCCCTCTGTGCTGCTGGTGGGGAGCAGGGAGAGAAAACCAGGAGTAAAGTTAAGCCTGGGAAGAAGGGAGGGGTTGGGGGAACATGTTTTAAGATTTGGGTTTATTTCTCATTATCCTACTCTGATTTGATTGGTAATAAATTAATTTCCCCAAGTTGAATCTGTTTTCCCTGAGACAGTAATTGGTGAGTGATCTCTCCCTGTCCTTATCGCGACCCCCGAGCCTCTCATTACATTTTCTCTCCCCTGTCCCAGTGAGGGAGGGCTGTGACAGAGCAGCTTTGGTGGGCACCTGACATCCAGCCAGGGCGAACCCACCATGTAATGATTAAGAGTTGTGAACTTCAGAGTCTTTAGTACAACGTAAAATTGACAGACCTGATACAGGCATACTTACCCTGTTTACAGTTGTGGTCCTAAAACAACTGATTGATATTAATTGCTTTTATTAAATGAAGACAAGGAAATGCAAATATTCTCGGAGGAATCTTAGACTGACATTTAAATAAGTTTTAATTTTAGAAAATCCTTGTCATGCTAAGCACTCACTAGTGAGCTACATATCCATATCACATGGGGTTTTGTGTTTTAAAGGAGCAGGCACCTTATGATCTTAAAAACATGTTATACGATCCCCATTCTCTTTCAGACTTGGTACAGATATCCAGAGTCAGCTTCTACAAACTCAGAAGTTACAAACACAAACATTCTCCCTTCTTTAGACTGTATGGTACAAATTGCATGAGCATTTATTCCTATTTTAACTTGAGGATATACGATTGTCTTCCATCAATTCTAGGAAACCAAAAGGTATCCTATTTGTTACTGATTCAAACAATTTTTTAAAAAGGGGGAAAGGAAGCTGAAATGAAAGTTTAAAAAAGAGAAAAATGGAGGAAATAGAAAGAGCAAATGATAGGAGATTGACAAATAAAGGAGGGCAGAAGTAATATATGGAGGGAAATGAGCAATTCAGGGCCAATCCACACAAGACTTACCCAGCCACTGTGCCAATCATAGCAACGTATCTTCCTCCCCTCACCCTCACACTGATGCTTTCTCTCACTTGTTTCCACCCATCTTTTGTACTCTCCTTGTCCATTTGCCCTTTCTTATCATCTACTCATTTTAAAATGGTGGAAGGAAAAAAATAGATGAAAGAGAAAAAAAAAGACAGTTGCGAAGCAACATTGTCTTCACTCCTGCCACTTAAATTCCTTTACTGTTAAACAGGATGGATTTTCCTGCATCACCAGCTGCATTGTGTAATTAGGACTGCAACTGCAAAGTGGAAAACTAATACATTTTTATAATTTCACTGTGCACTAAAAGGCTGGCAGAGGCTGCCTCTGCCACAGGTGTTGCAAGTGCTCAGAGCCAGCCGTTTTACAAGCATGGCAGTTGCTCAACTGACTTTGTTGGTGGAGCAGAGAAAAATATGTACCTAAAATGCATGTAGCATTCAATTCTCCACATTTGTAAGACTTTTTATAAAAGATTGGAGGGTTATTTTTTCCCATGATACAGAAATAATCTTTCTCTGTGAGAACAGACCAGTGAACCAGATGCGAACTAAGCCTATGAAATGCAAGCACCTCATTGCATATCAAGGAAGAAAATAGACACTTGTTTAAATCCACAAATCCCAACTGCAGCTCAGCACAAAAGGCAAACTTAGGAATTGAGCACACATATTCTGTGGGCATATAACATTTTCCTCAAAATAATTAAAAAGTTCACCAAGGAAAAACATAACTAGCTATTGATTAATGCACACAGTGAATATATCAGAAATTGCAAACAAATTTAATTTAGCTTGTTCTGCTGCATCTGAAAACTATAGATGATAATCCCAACATTACATTTTACAGCAGTACATAGCAAACTTTAGAGTTACAATGTCAGGAGTGCCTATCAAGAGAGACGTAAAATCAAGTCCCTTCCAGCTCTGCTGGACTTTAAGATAATAATTATAGTGTTTACACCTGTCCAGTAAAGAAGTCTCAATAAAATTCTCATCCTCTGAGTTCTGCCTGCAGATGGCCAGTAGAGTTTATTAAGTTTTATGAAGACTGTAAATGAATGAAAAGAAACATAACCAGCCACTAAAAATTGTTCTGTGCTGTCCTTATTTGCTCTTCCTTGGTTACATTACAACTATGCATAGTTACAGACAATGACAACAAAATCAATCTTAAAAAACATGTTGCCACAGTCTAATTTCTCCATTTCTCCTGCTTGCAATTTCTGCAGTTTATTTGTCTGATATCCTCAGACTCCTTTCTAATGATTTAGGGACAGCTTCAGTTGAACAGTAGTTTTTATATTTTCTTTTAGGCTCTCATACATGTATTTTTTTGAAGTAACTGAGGCTCTAGTCAGTAAGGTAATGCTTCTGCCCTTCTTACTGAGCCTTCTGAAAGGGTGTGCTAATGTTGAGGCGATCCAACTTGAGCACTCAGTCTGAATTGTTCTCATGGGCCAGAGGGAGAAATTCTCAAAAACTTTCAAATGTCACTAAGTCAGTCTGTAAAAGGCATGTCTCTGTATGCCTATATGTGATTACTTCTAAGCTGGCTTACAGAGGAGTTAGAAAGGTATAAAATAGACTTAAGCAAAGGTGGGCTGAAGTGAGATACTGCAGTGAGAGATCTGTTCAGTCTTCATGTTTGGTGTTCCTGTAGGGTCCGTTTAAGGTCTATTCTGTACCAACTTTGTGGTAGACTGTATGTCTTTGGGATAAGTTGTAGGGGAAGCAGTTTGGAGGGTGTATTTTTTTCAAGAACTTGTAATGACCTTGATATTTAAGGAGCTGAGGAGACTGGAGAATGGTAAAGAGCGGAAATTAAAAGACTGACAGAAAAAGAAGAGTTGAAATTGAAGATTTGTTTATTATGCCACTGAGTTCGTACAGCTTCAATTTGGAGACCTACCTTCAACCATTAAGTACTAAGGCACTTAAAAGTAATTAATTTAATTTAAATAATTAATTAATATAATGCCTATGCAAGGGCATACACTGAGGAAAAGGTTACTTTCTGTTGGAATAACTCAAGTAGATCAGTTGCTGATTCCAAAATTATGTATAGCAGTATCGTGAAAGTCAGATACCTCATTTGTCTGGGTTGATGCTTATGATAAAGGCAGCCATATGACTGAGTAAGCTGGAAGTCCCCTGACTTATGCAAACAGGCTGTTGCTGCACATGAATGAAAAAAAGTGAGCAGGCACTCTCTTCTTCTTCCATTAGCTGTTGTAGATGTGC
>NW_009627498.1:754-1069 GCF_000690535.1 Cariama cristata | reverse complement strand
CCGGCAGAGCCACAGCTCCAGCATCCCTCCCCACGGGGCTGGGACACGGGACGGGCGACGGTGGGGAGCCCCTTCCCAGCTGGGACCCGCTGCCACCTCATCCCCAAACTGCTCCCTCCAAAAAATCCCCATCATCGGCCGGGCACCCAAGGGACCCTGGGATCGGTTACTTCCGAAGCAGGTGGGAGCCTCCCGCCGGAGCTGGCGTTCCCGGGGCGAGAGCTGCAGCAGAGCGAGGCGTTTGCACTAAGTGATCACATTTATTTGAATATTTTTTTGTGTGTGTGTGTGTGTTCTAAAATCGGTTACAGAATA
>NW_009627498.1:370-699 GCF_000690535.1 Cariama cristata | reverse complement strand
TTGTTACAGGAAGTTGCATCAGCGATACACAGGAGGGGGGTGCATTTCGGCCACGCTTCCCCTCCTGAAAACTAGAACAGATTTTTTTTTATTTATTCATGTTTTTTTTTTTTAAAGTTTCTTTTCCCTTTTTTTTTGTGCATTAAATTTCCTGCCATTGTGTATTTACAAATCTCTGAAAGAATGAAAAAAAATGCCAATATGCATGAGAAGTGGCCTCGTAACACAAAAAAAAAATCAGCCTTTTAAAAAAAAAAAAAAGGTAACAAACCCAAAATCTACAAGTATCATTTCATACTGAATCAATGATAGATTTTTTTCTTTTTTTC
>NW_009627498.1:0-337 GCF_000690535.1 Cariama cristata | reverse complement strand
GGGGAAAGGGGAAAAACTGAACCAAACCTGAAAAAATGGGAAAACTTGGAGAAATGGAAAGAGAGAAGGTGCCATTGTCCCTTCTGAAGTTTTCCAAAGGCAGAGAGGAGTAAGGAAGAGCGCAACACACAGACCCAGATGCCCGACTGAAATCCCCATCAATTTCTTCTCGGTAATTTCTCCCTCGTCTTTTTCCAGCGAGGGACAGGAAGGACTTTCCAAAATTAAATTAAAAAAAGTAATTAAAAGGAAAAAAAAAAATTATTATTTCATTTTAAAAGAATTTAAAAAAAAAAGAGAGTGATGAGAGAGCAACCCTCCCCAAAATCCTGGAGGG
>NW_009627497.1:0-241 GCF_000690535.1 Cariama cristata | reverse complement strand
GGTGCGGCGTGGTTCGTTGTGGCACAGCATGGCACGGCGCATCGTGGCACAGCACAGTGCGGCATGGCACGGCACGGTGCAGGGTGTCCTGGTGCAGGGTGACACGGTGACACGTTTTGGGGTGCCGCGGTGCGGGGTGATGCCGTACAGGGGTGACGCGTTGCAGGGTGACGCGGTGCGGGGTGACGCTGTAGAGGGGTGATGCTGTAGAGAGGTGACACGTTTTGGGGTGACGCGGTGC
>NW_009627496.1:0-288 GCF_000690535.1 Cariama cristata | reverse complement strand
GTATGGTGCATAGCACAGTGTGACCCGTGGCACCACGCGACCTGTGCCATCACGTGGCCCGTGGCATCACATGACCCGTGGCACCACATGGTCTATGGCATCGCATGACCCATGGCACTGCGTAGCACATGGCATCACATGATCCATGGCATCGCGTGGCACGTGGCATCAGGTGGCACATGGCATCAGGTGGCACACGGCATCGTGTGTCTCACGGCATCTCATGGCACGTGGTGCTTCCTAGTCCAGGGCATTGGGTGGCCCGCGGGGCACTGTGGCACCTGGTGC
>NW_009627495.1:1359-1652 GCF_000690535.1 Cariama cristata | reverse complement strand
AGCCCTTGGAGGGAAAAGCAGAGACTGATTAATCAAAAGGCAAGCCGGGAGTGCTCTTGGGGAGCAAAGCTCCCCTTCCCCAAGGCAGGGGGGGGAATCGCTGCAAGCCTCCCCCCGGCAGAGCACTGAAGGATGGGCTGATGCTGAGGAGCTGCAGGCAGGGGAACGCATCCCTGGGCATCGCTGCGGGGACCCAACGCGACCAGGCAGCGGTGAGGGTGGAGCAGGTAATAAAATGCTCAGCTGGGGCTGGGGCACAGCAGCTCTTCTGTGCCTGCTGCCACCACGCCAGC
>NW_009627495.1:901-1232 GCF_000690535.1 Cariama cristata | reverse complement strand
ATCTGGCACAGGGCAGGGACCCCCTTGCAGGAGGAGAAGGCAGATGAAGCCGGGGCGCATCGCTGAGCCCCCCGCTCCACCACCCTTGCTTACCTGCGGGATGTCACCCGTTGTTTCCCTGGCAACGGTGATGGCATCCCGAACACCTCGGGCAGAGTTTCCCTGCTTCCCCTGCGATGTCATCCGCTGTTTCCCAGGTAACCCAGCATCCGGGGAGCCGGCTCTGGCAGGCAGGTAGAGGAGGACCTCAGCCCACCCGCCGCCTTCTGCTGTGCCCAGGGCACTCGTGGAAGGGCTGTGCCGGTGTGGTGACCCGTGGTGGCCTTGGGTG
>NW_009627495.1:230-880 GCF_000690535.1 Cariama cristata | reverse complement strand
ACAGACTGGCAGGCTCCAGCGTTGCTCTTTCCAGACCCAGGGATGGGCAGATAAGGCAAATAGCCCGGCATCCCTGGGGGAAGCAGGCAACCCTGCCTGTCACACACGGAGCCCGGTCCATGCTCTGCTCCCTGAAGATGCCTTGTGGGTCTGCCTGGTGTTGGGGAGCCCAGTGAATGGGCAGCTTGGGGGTGGGAGGAGACGTATGGCTCGGGGACACGACACCCACCCTGTGTCCCACCACATCCCTGCACAAAGGGCTGGGGATTGTGGCTGGGCTTGTGGGGAGTCGATATTCCCAAGAGGAGAATGACCAAGGGAAGTTGGAAAGTGTCCGGGACAACTGGTAATTCTCTTTCCTGGTCACCTTTGAGCATCTGGGCTTGGCAGGAGGTGTTAACCTCCAGGAGGGCACTGGTGAGGCATGTTGAGCATCCCACGCTGTGCTGGTCCTGGGGCTGTTTTTCTCCAGGTGATGCCCTTCATGCCGTGAGCCCACCCTGGGGTGAATGCACTGAGCAGAAACTGTCCTGGCAGCTGGCATTGCCCCCTGCCCCTTGCTCTATGAACAGCTCTGTTCCTCGTCCCCAACAGCTTTGCTCCATCCCAAGCCCCAGTGGCAAAGCCCCCTGCTCCCACTGTGGCGGGGA
>NW_009627495.1:0-217 GCF_000690535.1 Cariama cristata | reverse complement strand
TTGAAGGCTTCTTCAAGGGACCAGAAGCCCCACTAAATCCCACTGCAGCAGAGTTAAATGCTGGGTCTTGGGGACAGGGATGGGACGGTGGCAGCCCCTGGTGCTTTCTCCATCAGCGGATCAGGAGCCTGGAAATTCCCTTACTGATCCGGCAGCCCTCAGCCCTGCCCGGGCCGGCTGCGGGGGCCCCAGCCCAGGCACCAAAGCTGGGAGGGGG
>NW_009627494.1:17178-17757 GCF_000690535.1 Cariama cristata | reverse complement strand
GTCAGTGGCCACCTCCTCCCATCGATACCTGTCTCAGCGTGGATCGATGCCGCGCTCAACCGGGCAGCGCTAAAACCTCGCCATCGACTTTTCTGTGCCGCTCCCCCCGCACGGCTGCAGGAGTGGGAGATTTATCTCCCCACATCCCCTTTTAGACAAGCGTGCTTTGCGCTGATGTCGCAACCAGAGGAGCGTGCGGCGAGACTCGGCGTCCCCGACGGTTCCTGCAGTCTCTTCCCGTCGTGAATTTCGCCCTCCTGCAGCTGTGGCGGTACGAGGGTTCGGTGAACCTGCTCACTAGTCCGTGCCGTGGGCTGCGCCGGGGGCTTCTGCCTTCCCGGTGGGTTCGGCAGGTGCTGTGGGGTCTGAGCCCCTGGCCGGAGTTGTGGCGGACGGTGGCTATCTTTAGGGCTGTGTTGCAATGGAGGGGTGTGCCTTGGCTCGGCGCTGCCGGCAACCACCTCCTTGCCCAAGGATTGACTTACGCCAAGGCTCCCGCATGGGAAAAATCAACATTTGCTCTGCGGTTTGCAGCAGCGGGCACTGGTGGGGTCCGTAGCGGGGCTGTGGGGCTGAAGC
>NW_009627494.1:16773-17121 GCF_000690535.1 Cariama cristata | reverse complement strand
GCCCGGCGGAGGCTGCTGGCCGGCCCTGCCAGCGTGGTTGGGCCGGGGCTGACGTCAGGCGATGTCTGAGGTCAGGCTGTGCAAGATGCGTGGGGCTGTGGTTTGGTGTGGGGTGCACCAGTGTCCCCCCGGCACCTTCACGTGTGCTCTTCCGCTGCTTGGCAGCGAGACCGGGTGAGCCGGAGCAAGCGGCTGGGGATGGGGAAGGCTGACGGTGCGAGGAAATCTCTGCTGCCCTGTGGGAGAGGAGCCGCCTCGGGGCGCGGGAGCAAGTTAGGTTCTTGTGGGGTGCACCCCAAAACCCTTTCCATCCCTCTGTTGCTCCTTCCCTGAGGCTTTAACGAAGGC
>NW_009627494.1:16018-16647 GCF_000690535.1 Cariama cristata | reverse complement strand
GGCACGCGTGCTCCCCTCCGCGTCCTCTTTCTGCCGGAATAACCCAGTTAGTCCGTGGGAGTAACTTGCACCCATGCCAGAGCTTTGGGTGACACGGGACTGAGATTCCCTATTCGGCTTAATCCTTCCTCCGCAGCCGTTGCCCTGCTCGTGCTAAATGTATCCGTGGGTGCTGCGGCTACGCCGTGCCCGTCCCTGAAAGGCAGCCAAAACTTGTGGGGCAATTGGTGTCCCCCCAGGTGTGCAGCTCCTCTCTGAGCGCCGGGGCATGCGTAGACGTGGGTCTCCCCCAGCTCATCCTGGCACTGCCAGCCACTCCTGTTTCTCACCCAAAGAGGGATGCATGCTGCTTCTGCATGTCGTGACGGTAACGGCGACTCGGCGGCAGCAAAAAGTTCGTCCGTGCGTCAAACTGCTTCCCCGTGGTTGCGCTCAAGCTGTTTGGTGGGTGACGGGGGCCTCCCCTGTCCCTTTGCTTGGCTTTGCCTCGCGCTTAAGAGAAACTTCAGGCCTTCTTCGGAGGGTTTGAAACCCTGCCGAGGAGAGAAAATGCCTTCTCATCCGCGGCGGTGCTGCTCTGGTGAGGCTCTCCTCCCGGCGCGCCAGAATTGCCTGCAGCTGCATCCCTC
>NW_009627494.1:6011-15286 GCF_000690535.1 Cariama cristata | reverse complement strand
TGCATGTCCCGGGCCGGTGGGGTCCCTCCGAAGCGGCCACCCCATCTGCACGCTTCTCCCCACTAGAGGCTGCTGATGGACAGAGCATTTTTCTTTCCCTGGCTCTGACAGAGCAGCGGGGTCTTGAATTTGCAGGGCTGAGCCTCCCGGCCTGAGCTTTTCCTGCTGAGACAGCAGCGGGCTTCCCTCGGCAGCGGCCGGGTTCAGGGGGCACATCTGCTCCCTTGCCAGGCCCACAATAGATCTCCCCGCTTCATTAGGTCTTAATTAGGCAAATGCACCGGGACCGTGCATGAGACCATTGCCAGGGGACACAGATCATGCGTGGAGCCCAGTACTGGGGATGCCGACTCCCGTCCTGCCTGCCTCGGGGGTGCCGACAGGGTTTTTTCCAGCTGGGTGCTGAATGCGGGATGAGTTCAGCTGCTCATGTTGTTTTCCCGGAGGATGTGTGTGCAGTGATAACCACTTCACCCCTCCAGCATATCCCAACTGGCAGAAAAGCCAAGGATTAGTTAAGCGATGGAAGGGATACTTCACCGCTGGGCACAGCCGTGACGGCGCGGTAAAGCCGCCCTGTAGACACAAAGGAGACTTTTCCAGGCAGCTGGTTTAGTACCTAAGGGCTAGGCAGGACGGTAGTCTGGAAAACAAACCCAGACCCTGGGAAGATGGTTAATCACATAACAATTAGGTGTAAAACGAAAGGCAGCTGCTGCTGCGTGGTAATAGCCGTGGTGGAAGGTGCCTGGGAAGGAATTTGTGGTGTTGCACAAGAGCCCGCTGCCTTTGCTCGGTACGGGCACTGCCGGGATGGCAGCACGGTGCCAGCTGGCTCCGGCACCGAGCAGGCAGCACGGCTTCCCCGACAATGGCAGAGTGGTGCTTTACATAATCTGGGACTTGCAAAACAAGCTTGAACGTCTGGAAAATCCTCCTGCTATTGTTCGTGCTCAAAGTTTGCTAAATTTCCTGGTTTGATCTGCGGGTCTGGGTTTTGTTTTGGGACCGCGATGGGGGAAAATGCACTTTGCACAGAGAAAAGAAGGCGGCATTTATGGCGTTTAATCCATGCGTGCTCCTGAGATGAAACTGTTTTTGTGGTTCAGAAGAGGTTTTGAGCAGCTGCTCGCAGCTTTATAGGGCTGCGGAGGACTCTTCGTCTATCCAATTAGCATGGTTTGTCTCTAGTCCCCTCCTGATGCCCCTCGAGAAAATCCTGAAACATCAGACGTGTGGGCACGGGGTGCCGTGGGCAGTGCGCGCACAGGCACCATCTGGGCTCCCGGCCCGAGTGTCTGCTCGGGGACAGAAAACACCGGGTCAAAACGGCTTTGTGTTGTCTGAGCCTCATGTGAGTTGGACCCTGCTGCTCTGGGAAGGCTCTAAAACTGCCTCTCGTTTGCAGATTTTTAGGAGAAGAGGCTGGAAGGGAGCTTGGGGAGCTTATTTTGCTGTGCGCCTTAGGCTGGAGGTGACTGCTGCTGCGTGCTGCAGCTCGGTGACCTGGAGGTGGCTGGGAAAACGCGCCCGGGAGGATGCTGAGGCTGTCGGGAGCCAGCCCAGCCCCACGCTGGCCTGCGGAAGGCCACGGGCTCGATGGCAGTGTGTTGTCTGGCCCCTGGGAAGTGTTTTGGGGTGTAGGGCCTGCCTTTGCTCCTCCGTTTGCTCATCCCAAAGCCTTTTGCCAACAGAAATAAAGCCACTGACATCCTCTGCGCTATTCAATTAAAGGAACGAATCCTGTTAAAGTGTTCTCCGCTCCTGTTTGTAAATAGGTGACTAGGAAATCCGCCTTTTCCTGCCATTCCTGGGAAAGCCTGGTTTGGTGGCAAGGAATGAGGTTAAGTTCTTGCTGGTCCGTTCAATGCGAGGCAAGTTTTGGCACCCTGGCAAGCAGCAAAAGAGGAGGAGGAACCCTGGCCTGACGGCACAAATACATCCTCTTACTAGAGACGGCTTCTAGCTCCTTTCATGTAGGTAATTACATCTGGCCACAGTTGACCCGAGCTGGATTTGAGCAAGGGTGTGTGAGGCTTGACGTGTGCTGAGAGTCTTTGGAGTGACTGAGCTCTGACCGTAGCGGCATTAAAGCAATCTTGTAGGTGTTGCAAACAAGTCAGTGCACTGCAGCGATGAGGTGGGAGAGGCGGGGAAGCTCTGACCTTGCTTCTAGCCTGGAGAACCCGGTGTTGGTGCTGAGCTCTGCTTGGCATGGGTGGGAACTGGGGTGGACCGATGCCTTGAAGCATTGTTGTAGCCAGGGTGTTAACGCAGTTGATGCATTACAGCATTTCTCATGCTGTACGTGACCACCGTGAGCTGATCCCTGCTTGGTTGCTCTCCCCTGGTTGCAGCAGTGGTTTAGCTGCTTGCCAGACAGTGCCAGCCTTTAAGGGTTTGTATTTCTCTATCCGCTCTCCAAACCCCCTTGGAGATGGGGTAAGCTGTTTGTGGGCACTTCAAAACTTGAGGGGAAGCTTTTTCTCCGCATCGAGGGTCTGTATCAGACAGAACAGCACCCAGTCGCCTCCCTACATCTGCGTGAACTCAAACACTGAGCACGGGAGCAATGGAGGGCAGATGCTGGCCCGGCCCTGAGCCACGTTGGGCTGTAACGTGACTTTCTCCGGCTGTGTTGATGTTGTGCTGGAGGTGCCTGTGTCTGACGTGGAGGTGAACCTCTCCCGTATGGTCGGGATCGGCCTCGGCCAATCTACGGCTGCGAGGAGCCTCGCCGCGGGCTGGCAGATGGGGTCAGCGCTGCTCGGGGATTTCCTCGGGTGCAGAGTGGAGGCTTTTAATAGCAAACGCGGTCATCTGTATCATCGCATAACTTGAAACGTGTCCCTTAAAAATACCGACTGGCAGCTGGGATGTGGCTGAGCAAGAAGTCCATTCCTTTCAGATTTTTTTCACTGGTGTTGAGTAAAAATAAAATAAGGTTTAAACCTATCGCTGGTGATGTTAATGTGCTCGTGGGTTTGGGGTGCAGTTCCTCCCTGAGAGGTAGCCTGGAGAAAGCCCTGCCTTTCTCGGGAAGGTTGCTTGGCCCCGTGCAATGGTTGGATCCTTCCTGGTGTGCTGTGCTGACAGATCCTGTGCTTCGGCCGGGTGCCAAGACTTCAGCCTTCTAGGAAAGGCAGTGGGGGCCGGTGTGGGTTTCCCTCACTGCCTGGTGCCTTGCGAGCGGTGGTTGGAGGTGTCGGGACAGCATCCAGAGTTGCAGATGGCTCACGTTGGGGTTGCAGCGCTGCCTGATCTATCTGAGCTGCCTTTCGGTGGGAATACACAAGATATCCAAGTGCAGAATTGATCTGTGCTGCTGGCCAGACTTTTTCCTGGTGCTGCTGTTTTTTCTTCTATTGCTGTAGCAGGAGACAAATGTGGTTACGGCAGCTGCCTGGCTCTGGCAGTTTGCGTCTTGCTTCCACTACAAACTGCCTTCAAACTTCTTGGGTTTCTGGCCCCCTGTTCTGGTTGATATGAGGCTGTTATCAGAGCTCAGCAAACCGTGATGATCACATCCAAGCGCTGTACCTCAAGCCACCTGGCAGCACTGGGCTCGATGAAGAAGCTCATTTGCACGGGGTGGTTAATTCTCTGTATGTTTTAATCTCCGTGACCATCTGTGTTCTTGCCCCAGCTGGGGAGATGGGAGCTCTTGGGATTTATTCCAGGAGGTGAACATGGAGAGGACTGCTTATTCTGTGTCTGCCGAAAACTGCCCCGGGTCAAAGCAGGACAGCCTCATTAGCTCTTGGAACAGTTGTTCCTGCATCTTCAGGCAAGGAGGCCTCGACGACGTGTCAGCTCCATCCTGCAGGCACGTCCCGAAAAGCTGCGGGGAGGGGGCAGGGGTGGAAGGCCCTTACTGAAAGTGGAGACCTCTGTGAATGTTTTCCTGTGTACAAACCCAAACATGGAGGGTCTGTGATGGGCTTGGCTGGCACCTTGGAGGGCTGAGGTCCCACCAAGGAAGGCTGTGCTGGTCTGGGGAGAGGTAGTGTGCTAAAGCATCTCCTGACCACCCCAAAAGTCCTGCCCCGGGCTGCGGCAGCCTGTGGGGTATGAGCCTGCCCCACCAGCAGCTACTGCAGTCTCTGCCCTGGTGAACGCCACAGCTGGAGCTCAGATTTGAGCTTCAGAAGCTGGTGATGAGACTGAGGTGCTCACGTACAGCTCCAAAGTCAGAGGACGAGTACCTATAGGTGGGCTGCAGTAGCATCTCCAGAGAGAACTGTGCAGGCTGCCGCTGACAGAGAGAAGGGTTTTTGCAAGCAACACCTGAAGTCTTCCTTCTTTGGGGTTCCCACACTTGCGAGCTTGAGGCTCTGCAGCTCAGAGCCCCAACCAGGATCCCGCTGGCCGCAGACTCTGCGTGTGGCACAGGCAGAGGTGGCCCTTGCTGCAGGCTCTGTCGAGGAACGCCTGTCCCGTGGGGCAGCACAGTCACGCTGAGGCTGCTGCTGACATCCGAACCTAGAGGGAATGGTCCCTGCCCTGTAATTAAGCTCTTTTCTGCTCCTGTTCACCACACTAATGAGTGGTCTCGTGGATGCGCTCCTTGCAGCTGCTCTGGATCCTCTGTGTGGCTCAGAAGCTGGAGGTGGCTTTCCAAGAGAGCCACCTGCAAAGGGCAACCCCAGATCTCCATCCTTGCCTCATTGGGGTGAAGCTGGTGGGCTGGGAACCTTT
Organism: Cariama cristata; assembly: GCF_000690535.1. NCBI lineage: Eukaryota > Metazoa > Chordata > Aves > Cariamiformes > Cariamidae > Cariama > Cariama cristata. The sequence continues at coordinate 10,588 of NW_009627494.1, read as the reverse complement.
GACTGTAAAGGCTTTTCCCTGACTGTACCTTACTGGACTGCACCCTGCATGTTGTAAATTCATCTGCCAGCGTACACTCATCTCTATTAAGTGAGGAAAACTCTTCCTGCTGTTCATACTGACAGGGCCAGGCAAGATGGAGATGTTTTCCCAGCCTTCGGTTGAAGGACCGAGGCTGCCTCTTCAAAGCAGAGCTCTTCTTCACCCGCTTGCCAGGCTCTTGACATCAGCGGATGGCAACACTTAAAAAATAACCAGCGCTCCAGCTAAATCCTCTTTGCGGGTTCCAGTCTTGACGGAGATGACAGCACTGGGACTGTCAGCATCGTGGTGCATCCCAAAGGGTGGGTGCGGGCTTGTGCCCCTCTCTCCGGTGTGGCAGAGTGGCTGTAGAGGAGCCCAGCACCATGCTAGACTTCTGCTGTGTGCCACAAGCGCTTGACTGTGTGGAGCAGGTCCCTGGATCGTCGGTGGGGCTGTGGTGTGGGCCAAGGATCTGGCTGGATTTCGGCACCCTGCTTGGGCCCCGGCGTGTGCCCGCTGGAGCACGCAGCCGGCCTTGCTGCGGCTGAGAGCACCGTTGCTCTCTTGAATCTCTTCATTTAGTTAATGATCCTTTTGTTGAGAGGATTAGGGTTTAGAGGCCTCTGGCAGAGTGTTAATTAAATTAAGTCTCTGGGTATTTTGTGGAGTTTTTAAAGCCCACTAGAGGGCTCAGTTAGAGCCCTGTGGAGTTGGGGCCAGAGGCGCTGGGCTGTGTCCATCTTCTGCAGAAGTTTGCATGAGAAGTTACGTACGGTCGGAGGAGCTGGACGGACGCAGAAGCACACGGGGTCAGTCGGCAGCCTCTGCGCTGTGCTCGCTGCTTCTCCAGCCTGGCTTTGCCTGGAGCTCGGTGGTGCCTGACCTGTGCCGTGCTGCCCCGGGTACCGGCTGGGGCTCCGGAGGCTGGAGGCTGGCAGGCGCGGGACGCCTGCGTCACTGCTCGCTGCATTATCAGCGTTAAGTAATGTGTGGTTTTTTGTGTTTTTTTTTTTTTTCCTTCCCAACTTCATGTTTACATTTCTAAGAAGCGGCCCAACGTGAACGTCCGGTTCCACCTTCAGTTCTGGGAAGAGTCAGGCACTGAAGTTCACTTATGTGAACTTTGTTGCAGCACTCATGTAAAATACAAGTGTGAGCACTTGGCTTTGTGGCTCGAGGGACTTTTCTGGCGGGTGAGTGGGGTTTTTCATGTTTAGCTGGAACTGTTTATTAACTGGTGTCTCTTCTCCTTTCTCTTCTATGCACTGCCCTGTGATGGATTTTTGGTGCCTCACCTGCGTGATTTGCCCGGCTGTCTCATCTCTGGGTAAGTACCTACTTCGTTAGATCAGTGAGAAGAAATAGCTGAAATGAATCACTTGGACTTAAATAATGCACTGACCTGTTTATTCTGTCTTAAGCTCTGGAGCATTGGTTGTTATCAAACAGCAGGATTTATCTTGTGTGTGAAGATTTTGGACATTGAGAAGCACTTAACATGGCAATTTCCAGGTCAGGTTTATAACATGAAAAAGCCCCCAGCAGTAGTTTTTCTTGCCTGCCTGGGCTGCGGAGCACTGACCCGGTGATAAAAGCACACTGAGTGCCAGCAAGTGAGCAAATGGAAGTGAAAATGTTTTTGGTAGTGGAAAGCAATACTCCCTGTTTCTCCCCAGATGCCTCCTGACAGCTGTTGATGGTAAATCAGTGCCGTGGTTGTGTAAGGGACTCTCTGAAGGCTGGAGCGCAGCGTTGGGCTGGCTTCCCCTTTACAAACCTGCAGATGTGTGGGGCTTTGCAGGGCACGGAGATGAGCCTGAGGCCCTCCTGGCAGGAGAGGAGGGGAAGTGCACGTCGAGCTTGGAGAAATGCAGCGGGCATTGATGTTTCCAGCTTGCGTTCACAGAGATCCTGCTTTGCACGAGGGGGAAATCGTCCTGGTAGAGTGGATTTTTTGTGGTTTGCCAGCAGTGGTTTGGTGCCTGCCCCTGAGCCTGGCTGTGAGGTGCTGGTTTTGTATTAAAACCTCTCAAAATAAGGTGTGTGTGCTCGGGGTGGGGGAAAGGAAGGGGTCTCTGCTTGGTAAAGCTGGTTCTCCGGATGCAGTGGTGCCTTTGCATTGAAGTTACTATCTCTGGAAACTTCAGAAGTTTTTGACTTTTTTTTTCCCCTCGATTTAAAGCATCTTCCTACTAAGCTTTCCTCTTTCCTGTCCATCACCTCCCCATCCCCAGTAATATCCTCTCCTCTCCCAGTACCGGGAAGGACTGAGCGTATTCAGAGCAGCTCTGCTCTGTGCCCGAGCGTTCAAGGTGCTGCCAGTCACCGATGAAAGACTCGAAGGGAAAGCAGAGGAAGGTGCTGGGAACAGATTGCTTTATTCTTAAACTCAGCATTATTATACGATGCCTCGCAGGGGAGGGCAGGAGAAAAATGAATCAAATTCAAGCATAAACCTGTTGTTCTTACACAGAAGTAAGTGAAGCACTATATTTGGAAGCTGAGCAGCTGTCTCCTGTTCTGAATGAGCTGTTCTTTGCTACCAGATCTCTAAAAGGATTATTAATTAACTAGAGAACCTGCCTTGATCAGAGGTGCTGAGCTCCCATCCCCACCAAAAACCCAGCAGTCATTTGAATGCAGAATAAAACTCCTCCGCACAGAAGGTCTAGCTGCAAGAAATGCAGGCTGGCAGCGTACTGGCCGGGAGCTCATATTTGGAGCAAAATGCAAGTGCTTACTCGGAGTGGGTTAATGAGAGGCATGCCTGTACCAGCACAGCAGCTCTAACTGTGCCAGGGTGTCCCAGACCGGGTCACCAGCCAGAGGGTCATCTGCCTTCGTGCTTGAGCAGACCTTCAGGACATGGTTATTGCTGTGTGACAAGTCTCTGGTCAAGGGTGGATTTCTTCCTCTGAGAAAGCTGGTAACCTGCACAATCCCTGGTTTTCTCTCCCCAGAGCAGCCTCACTGTGACTTTTGTCTATGTGAGCGGTCTGTTGTCTTTCATGGACTGCACAGAGCGTAGAGAATTGCATTTCAATGGTCCTGCTTACTGTAGGCTTTTGGGGTTTTGACCCTGATATGAGATGAAATTTCCTGCTTGCTGAATACTTGGTATTAATTTTGGTCAGGAAACAAGAAAGCTAAGTGGTACCTTGTTAGCGATGGCAAAGATAAAGGTTGTGTGGTACAGTTTCACTGCATCAGGGGCAGCCCTGACCTTCACCCAGCAGAGAAAAGAGCAGGGTTGTGTTGCCTTTCCATCTTTAAGCCTGGCTTATCTCTTAGGTAAACATAAAATGTATAGGAGCTGTAGTAAGTGAATCTCCTCTCCTGTCCTGGTAAGAGTGTTGGGCATTGGTCTTAAAAGTAACACACCAGCAGCTCCCATGGAGGGCTCTGCATCAGGAAGCTGGAGGGCAGAAACTGTGTACAAAAATGCCGAAAATGCAAGTGGAGGAAGAGGAGCCAGTAACATTTGAGGTTGTGCTCTTGACCTTCAAGCTAAGATTCACGTATGTTGCCATTATTTGAAGCCTGTCAAGAAACCAGAGGTGAGGTCATATGCGCTGGCTGAAAAAATGTTCAGAGCTGCGTTTGTGACAAAGGAGGTGGTAAGCGCAGTGTGTCCCTTAAGGGGCTGCTGCTGGGCTGTGTCTGTCCATACGCTGGCTTTCGTGATGCTGGGAAGCTACGTGTTGTGATCTTAAAGTTTATCTGTACATGAAATTGTTTCTCTCTATCCCTTAATTCATGGGTCTCCTAGAGAAGGGCATTGCTTCATGGAGCCGTTGAACAGCTGTTCTGCGATGAACTCAGGTCTCCTCTTAATTCTTATTTACGTACAGCTCAAAGAGGAGGAACAAATAAGATCTGCTTTTCCACCTTTCAGTGACATTTTCTGCTTTGAACCTCTCCTGAGACTGTGGTAGCAGGGTATCTCTTTCGCTTTTCCCACCCCTTCAGAAGAGACCATCGGAATCCAATGCGGTGTCAAGTTCTAGGGCTGGCTTAGCTCCGTGGTTTCACTTCAGCGCTTTGTAAGGCGGCGAAATAGTTCTCATTGTGGTGTTTAAAATAACAGTGCTGCCTTCTGAATTACCATCTAATTAAATGAAAGCAAAAACTTAAAAGCAAGTGAGCTTTCTGCATCTCTTGTTGCATAAGAAAAGCTGTTTTAGTTGACCTAAAAACCGACATTGAAAAACAGCCTAAACAGAGATGCTTTCCTCCTAGCTCTGTGGGCAGTTTGTAGCAGTTGCTACTGTTCTTGGAGGGCCATTCATGCAGTGGCAGCTGCAAGCCCTCTTCAAAACAGTTACTCCTTTGAGACTCGCTTCCCTTTTGCTTGATGGTTGGAGGAACCCTGCTGTGGAGACAAATAATTAGAAATAAAAGATGGCAGCTTAATGATTATTAGCTTCTTTCTGATGCAGTCTGCGGTGAATGCAGGGGTGAGATCCGGCTAGCGTGCATCTCAAAGCTGTTGCTGGATCTCTGGCTCAAAAGATTTACCATGTGCACCATGTTAAGTTGCAGCCTCCGTGGAC
>NW_009627494.1:5766-5980 GCF_000690535.1 Cariama cristata | reverse complement strand
TGCTGAAATAACAGTTATATTATTTATTTCAGTAACAAACCTTTTCCAGAGAGGACAACTCTTGGCAATTAACTGTGACAGTGGCAACAGTTCAGATGAAGCATGCTTCCTGCTCTCTCCTCCCCGTCTCTCCGTCCACACCCGCAGCTTTCCTCTACAACTTCTGATTTCCCTCCCTCTCCCTTCCCCCAGTCCTTGGATTCCACCTATAAAC
>NW_009627494.1:0-5747 GCF_000690535.1 Cariama cristata | reverse complement strand
GGGTTTTCTTTATAAATTGAACATGGAAAGATATGACTGTAAATAAAGCCTCTAAATGCCTTGTTTTGTAAAGCACCAGAAAAACTGGCAGCAATGTGATGCTATCCTCTGGGATTTTGTCCTATTGATATTAATCTTTTTGAAGCTGGTATCCATGACTGCCAGTTTCAAAGGTTAATATACTGCATTTCAACCAAGCTGAGAAGTCTTTTTTAATTTGTGATATGGAAATGTGCACCAGTTAATCATTGCGTACCTGCAGAAATGCCTCTCTCAGCAGACTTTGGCTGTGCTGTCTTAGGTTGTGGGATCATCTGTAGAAAGGACTCGAGGTGACGAGTCTGATCCAGTTAGTAGCTTAAGACAAACGCTGCAAGGTCCAAGGAGATAGCAGGCAGGGGAAGCAGCACTGAACAGGGTCGTGCGGAGCTTCAACTCTCATTTGTGGAAGAAATAAAGTAGCCCATGCTCCGTTTAGAAGTTCTGTTTGTTCTCCATAGCTAAAGTCTTAATTAGATAGGTGTTAGGTTTTGCCAGGTGTCCCTTGCTGATGTGTAGGTCTAGCCTGTGAAAAGAACTGCTGTCAGTTGTCTCGTGCTGGGTTCATGGCTTGGGTGAATTTGCTGCCTGGCCTTTGGCTTATAAGTGATGTGGTAGTACAGACTAGAGCGCTCCCTGCCAAGTACCTAGCTCTAACTTAGTGCTAGAGTCCTAAATAAACCCTGATCTTGAAACTTTCCTTCCCTGAACCAAAGAGCTGTTGAGTATTTTGAAGCCAAGGGATGCTCTTTGCCCAAATGGACAGTGCAACAGTATGGAGTCAGATCGGCGCTTGAGCAGCCCCTTGTGAAAGCTTCACCTAAGCTGTGCCTTTCTGGCGAGAAGCCGCAGTTCAAAATACACCTACCTGGTGTTATTTAAATAGACCAGAACCTCTCCTCGCTGCGGTTTGACTTCTCATCCACGCAAGGAGTAAATCAGCCGCTGGCATCCTTTGTTTGTGGGATGGCTCTTCTGCCTCCCTGCCTTAGTACTGGTCCCTAGGTGGCACTAACTGTTATTTTTGGGTTTATTTCAACAAAGGCTGCATAGCTGAGCTTGTCCCCTGCTGAAGTGACAGCTGCGTCTCTGGCCAAGCTGGCTGTTCTTGTTTGGTTTAGGAGGCTGGCGCAAGGGCTTGAACTTCCTCCTGCTGCCTGGACATAGAGGTTTCCAGCAGCGTCTCCTGGAATTTATTAACGAGGGGCAGGGAGTCGAGCACGCTCCTCTATTTTTAGTTGTGTCTTCTTTTCACGAAGACTGCTAGGGAATGAAAAACTGGAAAATGCTTGAAATGAGGGAGAGCTTGAGATGTGATGGAGGTCAGCGTGCCGTTGAGCCGGCTGTGTCTCTTGTGCCGGCTCTTTCCGTGGTTTGATCCATTTCTCGGGCCGTTTCTGGAGCTCAGGCTCACGCCATGCTGATTCTGCCTTTTCCTGAGCCTGGACTACTTGTATTCACAGCACTCTCCAGGCTTTTCAAAGCACTTTCTAGATCCTTTAAGTGCAGCCACTCGTACATTTAATACTTCCTACCCACACTTAAGGGGGAAAAGTATTTCTCTCTCGATGTAGAAATATTCACCGTAGGAAAACTTGATCCTGCAATCTGAAGCTGACCTGCTCTAATCTTTAAATGGTGCATCTTGGCAGAAATGTGCTTTACGCACCGTCTCTAAGCCCCGGAACAAAGCTGACTTTCCAGGGAGCTGTTCTTCCCTGTGCTGGCATGCAGCCTGGAGAGAGCTGGCGCTCCTCTTCATCTCTTTTATTCCGCTTTCTTCTTGGAGCTACTCTACTGTGCTGCAAGACACCGACTCAAGTGAGCATCAATTTCACACAAACTGATGAAACCCACGATAGGAGGTTTTTGCATAAATTAGCCAGATTCTGGGTGGGATGGGAATTCCTAGGTGTACAGGCTTCATAGCCCAGCCGTCCCCTTTGCCTTCCCCATCTTCCCAAAAGGAATCCACGTAAGCCAGCCCAGTACCAAAAAGATGTAGTGGCTCAAACTGGATTCTTCTGCACACGGGAAAGAACATGCGGTTTTAGTTTGGCAATGACGGCCTTCATGGGGCACAACTCCTGCTGTTAAAACAACCAACAAAGGAAAACTCGCCAGTAGGAAACCACACAGAAAAGGGTAGGGGAAGCAGTTTGGATTTAGCAAAACTTGAGGCTAACTGCCATGATGCCAAGTGGGATTACAATAGCAAAACCGTTTCTTCTCTTCATCTATGGAGGGTGCTGCCTGGCCCTTTAATAACTCACTCAACAACGAATCGATGGTTGGTTTTGGAGAGTGCTATGAAGGGCTGGACTAGATTTAATCTTTGGTTAAATACTTGGTACAGAGCCAGGGGAGTGTAGCTGTTCCAGGTCGCCTTCACTGTGCATACACATGCTGTAGCAAAGCAGTGCAGCGTGTTCTAGTTCTTCGTGAAAATTTCTTGAGTTTGCAATTCAGCCTGTCAGAAGCTTTTTCTGGCAGTGAATTCTGCTGTACCTGCCACTTTGTGTGCTAAATCGCGGGGTGAGCACGGGAGAAATGCAGTGTTAGCTGAAGCACCCCTTCCTTCTAGGTCAATCATTTACTTGAAATGTTCTAGATCGCTGTTCTGCAGTAAAACGAAGCTTGTGAAGTTGAAGGGAGATTTCCTTTGCACCTCATCCCGGCCTTTTGCTCTCAGCCAAATCAGCCCTGCTGATGGTGACAGTAAATCTCGGAAGAGGAGCCAAGGGCAGGGGGCCAGTAGCTGGCAAAACTGAGCCACCTGCTCTCCTCCCACCTTGTTTGCTCTTGTGAAATGGCTGCTGCTGCTTTGGAGACTGTCACTTGCTAGCGAAGCGTGTGAACGTGGCACATAAACTGAATATGCCTATTGTACGTACACATATGTATACGTAATGTAGACACAACCAGCTTATTTAGAGCAGTAGTGGATAAATGATTCAGTTGACCAGCTTAATTTCTTTGTTTTCCTAGAACTTGACGTAATCCTGAGTATATCTCTTTACCTTAAATCCTGCTTGCTTTGGGGGAGGGAGCACCGATACCAGTGTGATGCACAATTCTTTTGTTTAGATTGGGAATTCCTCACGTCGAGAAGCTCCTCGGGGTGAGGAGAGCTCAGTGCAGTTTATTGTTGTGCCAGTAATGCTGTAGGCACAGTGTTCGCTGGCACTGGTGTAAATTGGGAGCTCTGTTTTACAACAAATCCTACCAGCAGTGCCTCCTGCGGGGGCCTGCGGAGCACCGGATCACCTTACAAAGGATTTAATTTTTTTTTATGAAGAATTTATTTGAGCTGGATTTAATCTACTGTCTAGATGCTCTTAAGATGCTAGAGCGTGTACTTCTGAGCCGCTTGCTTGCTGCCTGCACATTGAACAGGCAGAGGGTAGGGTTTGGCATCGTTCTCTGCTGTGACCCACTTGATTTGCACTGACCGATTCCATCGGGATCTGAGCGCTTGCTGAGTGGCCTTTCAGCTTGCAAGGAACAGCTTCTGCCTTAGAGACCACAAACACATGCCTAAAATGAATATAATTCCTCTCCTTATTCCTATATCCAGCAGCCGAATACCAAGAAATCCTGACTTATTAAAATAATTCTCAGTCTCTGACTCCTATAAAGCGACTTAAACCAGCTATAGCTGGGAGAGTTTTTTAAATATTTGCAATCTGGGCTTGGCACGGGGCAAACTGTTCTTATAGGGAAGAATTTAAGAAATTTCCATTACTTCCTGTGGGATTTCAGAGGTCAGTTTGGGGCTGTGTAGGAAGGAAAAGGTTAGAAGCGAAGCCAGCGATTTACAGCAGAAGTGTGGTGTTGATGGTGGTATTTCCATACGCAGAAGAGTGTTGTTTTTTTTTTTTCTTTTTTTCCTTTTTTTTTTTTTTTTCTGCTCCCTACAAAAGGATTCCTTTGGCCTGGGTTCAAATCCCCCTGCCGCAGAAGAACATTTTCAAGGCACTCTCACGGCACAGACCACGTGCCTCTTGTCATATCTGATGACTCTACTGCTCTTAAATTTCTCCTGCCATTCGAACTCTCGGCCATTTGTTTGGGGTCTAAGGAGGTAACAGTGTCCTTTGACCTCGTGCACATCACATACGGCAGCTTGCACTAGTGCTCCCTGTGGATAAATCCTTCACCTGGGGAAAAAATGGCTCAAAATACAGGACCTGCTGCTCTCTGTACTCAGATGCTGGCAGATGGAGTCGGGGATCGTCTGGTGAGCTGAGCATGGTGGATGACGTGCTGCTGTAGTGTTAAATCACCGTTTTGATGCAAAGTTTTTGTTGCCTTGGTCTCTCCTCCGTGTAATCTGCAATCTGCCGTCGGTCAGCGTGTGTGCATGTGTGTTATGATGAACCAGTGTGGTTTTGTTCGCTTGTTTTTCTTAATTGCAAGAAGCTATTGCCAACCTCTCGCACCCAAAAATTGTGGCTTCTTTGCTCCGTGGTTTTCTTCTTAAAGGCCTTTGAACTCGCGTTTTTCTTCTGACACAGTCTGTTTTCAGCCCATCTGTGGGTGAGCAGTAGCAAAGGCAGCAGTTACTGTCATGGGTCAGCAACAAACATCTCTGAGCCTCCTCTGTTCACAGCCCAGGCTATTAAAATGTGTTAATTTGATGCTGTGGCGAGTGAAGTTGGAGCTTCAGGGCATGTTTCGGGGGAACTGCGCGGTCCCTGGTGTAGGAGCAGCGACTTACAGCCACCAGACCTTTCCCAGCCTGTGTCTTTGAGTCAAATTGCTCATCTGAGTCCAAGGAAACCACCAGATAGTCCAGATTTTAAGGTGGAAATACCTCTCTTCCCTTCCATTAAGGAGCTTTTTGAAGATGATCTCAACACTGAGACAACACTGCCCCATTCTGTGTTTTGCCAGAGCTGAGTGTCATAGACGTATAGAGGAGAAGGGGTAAATAGCTGAGAGGCACGTTAATTTTTTTAGAAAATTGGGTTTGTTTGGCACCCATTTAGCACAAGTGTCTTTCGTGTGTGAGTGGTCATCGCTAGGTCAGTACTAGTCAGGTGTGCATCAGCCCCGGGTATTATCTGCTGATGAAGAGGTAGGATGGTTGTTCTTAATGCAAGCAGAATAATGTGCCTGATAGCTTGATTCTCTTTGGGAGGCAAACAGAGATGCCTTGGTGCCATGCGTGTTTTGGGGTTGTGTAAATATTTGAGAGGGATTTGATCCCTCCCCGAGCTGGTGAGGCTGGTGTGCTGGCAGCAGCCTCGCTGGAGCCCCGTGGAAGCGCTGATGAGAAGCTGGGAAGCGTTTTTCTCTGGTGTTGGGAGAGTTGGACAGCTCTGGTTGACAAAACCAACTTCTTATAATTTGGCTGTAGGTGAGGAAAAGCCACTCTGTGCTGTTACGTGCCCAGTTTGAGTGGTGGGTAAGTGGGTCTCCTCTGTGGGGTTGTGCCCGTGCTCCTGTTTTCGCACGTTCCCCGGCGTGGCTGTGGGGTTTTCTTGACCAAGCGCTTGCCATCTCAGTTGTCACTTTATTGACTCGACACCCCATCGACTGAAGCAGTACCTGTTCAGTTCCTAATGGGCTTATGTTTAAAAAAAATAAAGAGAACCCCGAGTCCTCCCTTCTGAGCTGGGCCACAACTTTCTCTGGGAGACAGCGAACTGTGTTTAAAATCTAGGTCACGGAGGGAGGAGAGAGCAGCCCGCTGCCGCTCGGCG
>NW_009627493.1:0-1357 GCF_000690535.1 Cariama cristata | reverse complement strand
CCCCCACTGAGCTCCCCACAGCCTCTCAGGGAGTCGCAGAGCAAGGAGTGGCTCTAAACCTGCAAAAGATGTCCCCACATCCCTCCCAGGGCCAGTGCTCAGCACCCCACAGCCCCCCCCAATCCAAGCCGTTACCTGCTCTGTCCGGGCCTCAGGGCTGCTCAGCACAGAGGCAGAGAGGGGTTGGCACAGCACCCGTGAGCTCCTCCTCACCTGCAAGGCACAGCACCCTCAGATTTGGGGGAGATGTCCCACCCTGAGGTCCCCCAGGGCAGTGAAACTCCACTCAAGGGTCCCCTGAGGTCACCGCCGCCACCTCTGGTACCTCTCAAACCTGCTCAGCTCCTCAGGGCACCCCATGAGCCAGCACCACCCAGCTGGGAAAGCCTGTCCCAGTACCAAAGCAGAACTCCCGGGCACCCCACGGTCCCGCCGCAGGCACCCCACAGCGGCAGAGGTTGGCACACAGATCCTGCATGCCACCGTGGCTGGCACCCAGCCAAAGGTGCTTTACTCCCAGCGCCGTATCCACCTCCACGTGGGTAATTAGTAACCATCAAGGGATGGCAAAGGATCTTGAACCAGAGGGGCTGAGCACTCGGGGCTCTGTTCACCTTCAGTGCAGCCCAGGGTGGCTCTAAACCTGCAAAAAGTGTCCCCAGACCTCTCCCCCTGTCCCTGAGGAGGGTCATGAGTTACACCCACACCCCCTCATCCCACAGAAGGGACATGGAGGGCAAAGGAGGGGTTTGTCACTACTCACTAGCGCAGGAGCGGAGACGAACTTTGCACAGGCGTACATGGCGAGGGACGGAGGGACACACACAGGGGACACAGCTGGAAGAGACACACAGACATTGGGGCATGAGGAGCCGCGGCACGTGGGACCTGGCCTCATGGATGTGGGGTGGTCCCTGGGACAGGCAGGAGACTTGGGGACACACAGGTCTGAGCCATGTGGGAATGGCGGGGCAGGACATGTCTTATGTCACCCAGGTGACAGCTCCTGGCTGAGTGCCACCACGGTGGCAGTTCAGTGCTCAGGACTTTGGGGTCCTGGAGTTGCTCCAGGGCAGAGTCCGGGGGGGGGGGTTTCACCCACCCGGGGGGCAACAGGAGATCACGAGGTCCCTGGTCCCCATGAGATGGGACAGGTTCAGGGGATCCCACCTCAGCCCTGCCTCCCAGGACAGGCATGGACAGAGAACAGGGCAGCTCTGGGGAGGGGGGGAGTCACGGCCTAGGGACCCCCAGCCCTGGCAGGGGACGTGGGGGGTTGGAGAGGACAAAGCATGGGGGGCAAAACCCCAGCGTGGAGGGAGATCACCCCAGAAAGCAGCATGAGGGGATATCGCCC
>NW_009627492.1:16809-18821 GCF_000690535.1 Cariama cristata | reverse complement strand
AGACCCTTGTGTCCCAAGGGGCCCGGGTTGAGCTCAGCACCACACAGGTCCCAGACAGACACCTGGTGGCACTGGATAAGCCTGCTCCAGTGTTTCTGTGACGAGGAAAAAGGAAGAAAAGCTGTTCCCTGGGTTGGGTCTCCTGCCTGGAGCCAAGCCTAGGGAAGGGGCGAAGGGAATAAAAGGACCTGAGACCAGAGGAACTCATCTGGCTTTGGTCCAGCACCAGCATCCGCTGCTCGCTCTTTCATCCACCCCAGTTACAGGCAGAAAGAGCTGTGGGGATCCCCCAGCTCCAAGCCCTCCTGCCCACCTCCCTCCAGCCCCACCCCACCACTTGCAGAACTGTGCAGAGGGGCCATTTCAATGGCCTAACCCAGCAATTTGACATAATCCAGTCTCCAATCACGACATGTGCTTCTGCAAGGTCCCCTGCTACTTCCCCAAGGTAAAGAGGAATTAACCCATCGGGGTTTCATCCCTGACTCACCAGTCAAGGAAACACTAGTCATAGTACAGATCTGCTCATCAGAGAGGCTGAATATTGCCTCCCTTTCAGAACTCCTAAGAGATGCTGATGTCCCCAGGTGACATAGTTTGGCGATTTTTATGAATTTCACAGTGCTTTGGGACCAACAATGAACTTCAAACCCCCAAGATAAACCTGCCAGAAACCTAGAGTCTTCTGCTCACTGCAGCACTAAAATACAGCCCTTCCCAGAAACATGAATTGCCAAGTACAGGGAAGAAAAAATGTATTTCTGCCAGGATAATGGAGCAACACATCTTCTCACAGTTAAAACACCAGCACAGACCATGCCTCCAGCTCTGGAGGTACGTCTTCAAAAAAGCACTACACAATCCTGCACGCTCTTAATACCCGATGTATTTCTCTTGCACAGATGAAGGGCTAAGCTGAGCCCGCGGTGCCAAGGAGTATAGAGGCTTTCCAAAAGTCTAATGCATAGCCCATGCTAAGCTTTCCCCTCTAGCAAACGTGGGAGAAAGATGCTGTGATACAATATATATTGCAGATGCCATACCATGGGCACAGGGAGATCCTCGAGAGATAATACGTATTTGCAAAGAGCTACAACCTTGAGGAGACGATTACTTTAAGGAGTGGCAGCCGAGAGCAGCGTACAGGTACCACTCACCTGCCCCACGGAGAGCAGCTCCCCGGCGAGTGTCCGGTCCTCCCCGTCAGGAACAACCCAAGGTGGCCACGTAGATGAGCACGTCGAGATGAGGTACCACCTGAGGCTCAGCATGGCACACAAGTTCAATAGGAAGCACCTTGTAAAAGCCTCCATCCTCTGTAAGCTGGGCAAGGACATCCTCTTTTTTCTCCCAAAGCAACACAGCTTTGCTCCCCCACGTTCAGAGCACGCTGGGTACCTGCGGTAAGCTGGCACTTCTGAGCACAGACCTTGCACAGTCCCCGAGGTTTTTGAAGCCCAGAGAGATGTTTTTCTGAGCCAGCCAAACGCAGATGAAGACCACAGGCACTGCCTTCCAGGTCCAGCCAAAGAAACAAAGCCAGCTCAGGTGCAAGTGCGAGGGTGTGGCGGCCAGAGCAGCCCCCAGGTGAAGGCTGGTACCGCAGCGCTGCCGGCGGGCGCCGGGACCCCTACACACTCACAGCATCCCCAGGGCAGGGTCCCCATCTACAGCATCCAGAGAGCATCCAGGCAAACCCAAAACCACACAAATCTCTCACCACGGGAGCACAACCTGCTGCTTCTCCTTCCAAGCTCAGCTCCAGCCCTTTACTCCTGAGCCTGCTGTTAGCCCATGCCTTTATCAGCTACCTCGGAGAAGTCTGTAATGAGGAACAGCTGGAGGAGAAGGGGGCTGGGGTGTCCCCACCGGTGGGTGATTAGTGGAGGGGGCGGCACGGCCACAGCTGAAGGCCATTCCCATCCCTGGCTGAGCAGGGCAGCCTTGAACGCTTTCTGCGCTGCGTAAGAGGGTTAGCGGGCCAGGCTTCTGAATCCTAAAGGATGTAGCCG
>NW_009627492.1:16477-16761 GCF_000690535.1 Cariama cristata | reverse complement strand
TCCCTGGATGCCTCCGGGCCCTGGTCCATCCCCGGGCCGTGCCGGGGACTGTCAGTGGAGCCTGTGACCTGCAGCCGGCTCTGCCCACCTAGGTCAGACCCCGTGGGACACTGCTCCATAAGTGAAGTCACAGCAAGCGCTGATATCACCCTTGGCTCATCTCCCATCGCGGAGCAGCTCCAGCCTCACCGACGCTCTCCTAACAGAGACAGCATGCTCCACGGTCCCTCCTACCCAAGTTTCCCATTTAAAATCATCCAAAGGTGGTTGTGTTTTGGGGACAC
>NW_009627492.1:13517-16457 GCF_000690535.1 Cariama cristata | reverse complement strand
GAAGGTGACTGCATTGTCAACACAACGGTCCTTGTCTTCATACCCAGCAGCAACCCATGCATGATCTCCATCAAGCTTCGCAAAGCACAGATTTGAGTCGCGTGGTCATCCGGGAGAACTCCTTCAACTCAGAATTTACATCGTGTTCACCAGTGATTTATTTTTTTAAAACGATTGGCATTGATTTTTCTGATAAATCATCCGGCCGTGTGTCGCAGGGATGTAACCCGGCGCACGTGAACCAGTGCATCAAAGTGAACGGCGCCCACGAACCACTGGTGACTCTGGAGCTGTGACCCGTTACGAACTCGTCGGGTACCACATCCCGCACATCGCCACCTCACCTCTTCTGTAACCGCTGGGTTTCCACAGCACAAGATTTTGGTGGAAGGTCACCGATAAGCCCTCATCACTCACCTCTCCTTGAAAGAGACCTGCCCTGACTTCAGTTAGGGGGAAGGGGACACCCTGCGTGGTTTGGGGAGGACTTTTCTTCATCCTCCTCAGTCTTGGCTTGTGGGTTTCTCCCCATGCCCATCTGCAGCTTACGGACTCAGCATGTAATTATATATTAACTAAACATCCTCTCTTCTTCTAAAAAAGAAAATATACAAAATACGTATGGTTTAATCAGAGCTTAAAGGGATTCATGGTCCAGGACTCTGAAATTATAGGAGGTATTTGTAAGAGGCATTTGCTAAACTAAAACTCCCTGGCCTTTTAGCAACCCCGAAAAGAGAAGGGAAAAAAGGGCAGAATGAAAAGGCGCGCCGAGGAAAAGTTAATTTCTTCCATCGGGCTCTCGTGTGTGCCAAATTATCCCTTAATGTAAAGCCTCCTGCACTTTTACTTAAACAATGTCAGTAACGAGGGATCAGCTCACCGCGCTCGGCCCCCGGGTTTGGGGAGGGGGGGGGTGTGGGTGTGCTGATTTCCGAGAGGCCAATGGATAACCATGGCGGGCTGGGGGGGCCACAGGGCAGACCCAAAATACCCCAGTAATTAACTATAGGTTAGGCATATTTACTGTGGCTCTGTCGTTCCAAGATTCTCAGACAAAGGCTAAATTCAAGAAAACTTAAAAAGAAACAGATCTTGAGTTGATTTATTGGTAATGCAATTAGGATGAGAGAGAATCTAATTACCAAGTACTCTCACTTCTTCGCCCCCCACCCCCCCTAGCTGATTTAAAAAGGAAGCTCTGGGTGTAATAACTACTTTCTGGTTTACTTTACTTCTTAGCACGGCAGTTGTTGAAAGAGCTTCAGTGTTTTCCCAGCTGCATTTTTATGTCAATACTAAGAATGGGATGAAATGGTTCGGACATGTCAAAGGAGGGGGAAAAAAAAAAAAAAAAGAAAAAAGTGATTGAGGCACTAATGTGAAAACACACCCCCAAAATATTTCAGAGGAGGTAAAAAATGCACCTGGGGCTGCAGTGTGATTGAGGAGAGGCCAGAAGAACAGGTCATGCATGTGGCTGTCCCTCCGCGCACGTAGGAAAGCGCTGATGGAGCGCCAGGACGGTTTGCCCTCAGGTCTGTCCCATGCAGATACATAATTATGATGGGAACCAGTGGCACAGAACCTCGCGTTTAGCCCAGCTCAGTGGTACGAGATCTTTAATCTGCAGCAGACAGGGTACCGGGAAGCAGAGCCAGGCTCTAAGCCCTGCATCGGCAGAGCTGGAGCTGCAGCAATGAATGCCCACAAAATAATAATGGTAACACAAATGCAGAGCATCTCCCACATGCAAGCTGGCTGCTCAGCTGCAGACCCTCACGGCCACCCCAAACTCCCGCAGCAAGGACCTCGACTGGTGCAACAGCATGTCCATCCATTGCAAAACCTCTTGCAATCCAGAGCGGTGCAGTGTGTGCATCTTTAATTACTGCTTATTATTTGTCTTTCCACAAGCCTTGGAGCTCTGAGTCTTGAAAGACTGGCTTAGATGCGTGTTATAAAGATACATGGCAACTTCATCGCTCTTGTTCTGTTCTTTTTATTGTTCCAGTACGGCAATACCTGTGTAAGCGTGAGCTGATTCCCATCGCTAGTGCACCCCATGCGGAGGGAGAAGATGGGGGTGTGTTGGTGGCCTCCGGCTGGGAGCGAAGGCATTGACCTCCTTGGAGATGGGGAGAGGTTTTGGCAGGGAGGGAGAAGAGAAGGAAAGACGCTGAGCAGAGGTACAGGGTGGGATGCAGGCGATTGCTGAATGTGCATCTCGGGCAGCCCGAACCCTGCCAGGGAAAGGCAGAGCGGGAAAGACCAATGCTGTTTGCAGGGAAAGAAGGAGGAGGAAAAAAAACAAACCAAACATGCAAGAAGACACCTTAAAAGCATTCCCACAGCCCTTTGCCAATCCACCTAAATCCTGACCTGGAAGAAAACACCCCACCTTGTCCCAGGCTCCGGTGAGTCATGCCGAAACCTGCCGAGCGGTGTGGGGAGAAGGGCCCCGGCCGCAGGGGCTCCTGGCAGGGGGAACGGCGTGTCCCAGCCGGGACCATTGGCAAAGATTGTCCCCTTCCCAGCTGAACTTCCCTGGCTGAGGAGGATTCATCTCTACCTTCTCACTGCAGTGCATGAAACAACATTAAAATTAAAATTAAATAAATGAATCCTGTAGTGTCAATTATTTCCAGGAGTCCCACTGATTTTTGAGGCTGCTCACTGCTCTTTCTCGCCCCTTAAATCCATCAGGGAGGGTTCAGTCTCTTCCTTTAAAGAAGAGAAGTGTAGGTATTCCTGAAAGCAAAACAGAGATGGCCCCGGTCGGCAAACAGCTCTGCTCCTCCAGCCGTGGGACCAGGGGTCATCAAAGCAGGTGAAAAATTAGACCTCGCGTTGTCCTCATGGTAAGATGTAAGGGAGATGCAAGGAGAAACACCTCTGGAAACACATCTGGCCCCCCGCAGGACCCCCCGCCACGCTCTT
>NW_009627492.1:4445-13435 GCF_000690535.1 Cariama cristata | reverse complement strand
GGGCGGGGAGGGCCCCCCGGTCCCTGGTCACAAGCCGGCCGCCTGTGCTGCTTGCAAATCAATAATTCACTATTTCTCAAGTTATTATCCCCAACCACCATGTGAAGCACGCATAGCGAGTACGCTCCAGCTTCGGCCATCCCTCACGGCAGATCCCTGCCATCAAGCCGGACCAGGACCCATCTCTGGAGTGATGGCGAACCAGATCCTGGGCATCACCCCATCCTGGAACAAACCCTGCCGGCAGCCCTTCCAGGGCATCCCCAGCGACCGACCAGCCCAGCCCTTCGCTGCTGCTAATCCTGGGGCCTTTCCAGGCTTTGGTGGTGCCAACATCAGCGTGCGAGGGGTGTGTGCAAGACACAAATACATCACCTGCCTCCAAAAGCCGAAGACCTTCCAGTGTTAAAGATGAGGGCTGGATTTAGGGCATCACATTCCCAATTGCTGCAACCCAGGCACAAAGGGAAGCTGGGAGTTTTGGGTTTTTGTTGTTGTTTTGGTTTTAAAACACTATTTCCAAACGCCGCTAGAGCCACGCACGAGCACAAACCTGCATTTAATCTCCCGGGGAGGTTTTACAATCACTTTCAGAACTCGCTCACCGTCGGGGTTTTGCTTTCCGACGCATCACCCCTTATCTCAGCCCGGCTGCAGGAGAGCGAATCTGGGGTGGGATGCAGAAAGACGTTTGTTACTTTCTACGCTGTAATTGCAAACCACAAGGAAGAACATCCTTCCTCATTTCGCAGCTAAAAAGCTACGAAACCACAACCGCCTTCCCAGCGGCGATAGCTGCCGGCCACGGAGGAGCAGGAGCCGGAGGATATCCCCCGTGCAGATGTTCGCCCATGCCACCCGCGCCGTGGTTTCACAGAGAGAAGCTGGGGGACCCGATAAAGCATCTAGGTCAGAAGGATTTACGAGGCTCCTATTCCTAAATCGAGGGGAGGGGGAGGTTTGGGGGTACACAGCAAGCCAGGAAACGGCGTGGAAAATGCCACCGTGCCGGGCTGAGAGATTATCACCGGGGTTCGGTCACAAGCTTTATATTGTCCTGATATTTACCCTCTGCCTTCCCACAAAGTTCACTTTGTAAATGATGAACAGAATTCCCCACCTGTCTCCGCAGCCAGGCGATTTTCGGCCACACGTGTACATACGGTGCTCCGGGTGCTCCTAGGTGGATTCAGGAGAGGGTGGGGAAAAACCCTTCTAAAGCATCTCTTTTTATAGATACCTGGGGAAGGATTCCCATGGCATGGCCTGCTCTATCAGAAAAGGTTGTTTTATTTGTTGGTAGTGTTTGGTTTTGCTTTTTTTTAATAGGTTGCTAATACTGTGTGCAACAAGTGATGAGCCCGGCCAGCACAGCCCCCCAGCAGGGATCAGCTGAGCGACAGCCCCATAAATACGTCCAGCCTAACTAACCTATGGCCCCGGACAGCTGCCTAGCCGCTCCACTAACCCTGTTACCTGCTAAATTTATGATTCTTAAGCAAGATAAAAGAAGGGTATACTGGATTTATTTTCTTTTTTAAAACAAACAAACAAAAACAACAAAAAAAAACCCCACCAAAACACAAAGCACTCAAAGCAAGGAGTTGGGCCAGCCCAGCGCCTGACCGCAGGCATCACCCGCCACTATTTTATGGTCTTTGCTGGCTGCGTGCATCTACGCAGCTTTAAAAAGCAGCAATATTCCTTGTAAAGAGTGGTTTGGAAACAAATAAGTGTTCGATTGCGGGAAAGGGGATAGGGAGGCAGCCCTGGGATGAGAAACAGGTTTCAATGCACGGCTCAGACCTGGTCCAAGCTCAGCCGTTGGGATCCAGCTGGAGACCAGGGTTTCCCTCAAACGATTAACCCAGCCTCAGGACAATACCTGTTATTTCTTGCCCCAAACCCGAGGCAGCGGCCGCAACGTGGGAACGGAGCCCAGCCCCAAAGTCGAGCTGCGGGGCTGGGTCTGGAGCCGGCAGCCTCCGTCCTGTCCCAGCTCTCATCGCCGTAACTGCAGAGATGCTCTACAACTCTGCAAAATAAATAAAATCATCTAATCCCTGGGTTTTAAATGAACTTATTTACCTGGTCTCCCTATTTTACTCAACCCTTGACCTCCGCACATTATATAGGAGAGCTGTATAATGCCCGCCTGAAAAGCAATCTTTTAGGGTAGGGGTTTTGTTTTATTTTCTACCTTTGAAAAGACAATTCCAGCCTCCCGACGGCCCCAGCAGGCAGGCAGCTGAACCAGGCCTTTTGTCTTTAAGGAGGCAAATTAAGGGTACCACATTTTCTTTGCTTTTTCAAACAAGTCTTGACCTTTCAACCCTAAAGCTGGATGGAGAGCGGACCAAACACTCAGAGGCTCTCTCCCTTTTATCCCAGCTGTCCCCACCTTGCGTGCCAAATCCTTCTCCTGGCTCAAGACTTTAACCTCCGGCGTCTGACAAGCAGCGAGGGTGAAGGCAAGGGCAGTGATTATGCCATCTCCCAACTTCAGAGCAGGGAAAAAAAGATAATAATTTTAAAAGGCTCCAGGAAAAAACCAAACTCGGCAGATATGGTGAAGCCTGGCGTGAATAAGTGCCTCAAGCAAAGCACCCAAAAGCCCCGTGGTCCCTTTGCCAGACTAAGTTTTCTACAACCTGTAACCAATAACGCCGTCAGCAGCACCACGGCAGCCCAGCCACCCCACCAAAGGAGATGCAATGCCAAGGGCAAGGAGCGGGTTGCCCAGAAAATCCGAAAAAATTCAGATGGGATCTCAACCGAGCACATCTCCTTGACCCACATGGTACCAGTGTCGGCACTGAGCTGCCGGCCAGAGATGCACGGGGACCCAGCCAGCCGCTCTGGAGATGAAACGCTTAAAACAAATCCCGGGGCAGGTTCAGACCCTGTTTTACACCTTCAGAAACCCACCGCGATACTGCTGGCTTTAGCCACGGTCCTCTCATCTGAATCTGGTGCGAACACATGCTCTCCCACCCACGATAAGCACCAGCTGCCTCTTCCGACACCCAAACCACCGCTCGGCATCCTCAACTCTGCCTTCAGCAGCTTCTTCGTGGCCTGACTTACTACTTTTTTTTTTTCTTTTTAAGTACACAGCATGAAAAACCACACACAGGCCAACTTCAGAGATATTCCCACTAGAAAAATTAAATACTCATAATGCTTTTTTAAAGTGAATTGGGCCCCTTAATTTGCATCTTATAATAAGGATGTTATCATACTGGTTTATGGCTCAGCTCTTTCGTTTCTATCTCTCAGGGGCTAGATTTCCCCTCATGAGTTCAATAGATGTCTGTGAACTAATGTAATTTTTTAAAAGGCTTTTCTTCTGTATTAACATTACAACCTTTACGAGTTAAAGGTTCTACTTGCCGAAGCGCGGGGCATGTTGGCGTTCAAGGGCCAGGCACCATACTTGCCAGCGTGGCCACGGAGGATGCTGCAACCTGGGGTTAATCCTGGGCAGCGGACGGAAACCTTCCTCACCTCCTCACACCGAGCCCAGCTCTCCAGCACACTCGATCTCTTACATTTAGCTTAATTATAAAACATTGTCACTCGAATATTAAAATAATGTTTAATACACAGAAGGGAATAAGCCAGCCCGGAAAAATGCATAATTTCCCCGCACCTGCCCTGCTAGTCGCATGCAATGAGCTCTTTTCTTTTCCCCACTTTCTCCTGACTGCCTCTTACAGTGATGCTGGAAATACGCTCCCGAGAGCCTTTAAAAGGCGTTTGAAAGCCAGGGAGGTTTTGCCCCCATCTCCGTACTGTCCAGGGGTGCCCATCCTCTGATCCCCTCACCCTCAGAAGGCAGAGCGGGGCTGGGCTGGGATTGCTCCTCCTCCCCCCTTCCAGCTCCGTATCCATACTGCAGCGCTGGGGTCTCCGGCAGAGGAAAACAGCAACAACTTGACTAAATCCCAGAGGACGTTTTTAAACTTGCCCAAATTAGGGCCCAGGGGTGGATGCTCGGCATTTCAAAACAGCCGGTCTCCGAGGTGCTCAAACATGCCGCGGGTAGGAGCGATGTCGAAAATGCCAGCCCCTGCTTTAATATACCCTGGGATCATTCATCACCTCCACACCTTATTTTATATTGCCAGGCTCTACTTTAAATAAGCTGCTTTTTCCCCTCCCATTTAATCACTACAGCTGCAGAAGGTGCTATCTCTTTACCAGGGGAGACAGGAAAGGGGGGGGAAGAAAAAAAACAGTCAGAAGAGGATTTTAGGCAGCAAAAAGCCACGAGGAGCAGCCAGATGCAAAGCAGCTCCCAAAGGGATGTCGCTCCCTGAAGCCTCTTAATGGAAAATCCGAACCCCAGGGGATCGTACCAGGGAGGTGGCAGGGAAGAGGTCTGCTGGAAGGAGAATATAAATATATATAAACACACACATGTTTAATCCATCCTGGAATTAGGGGTGCAGGGGTGTTTGGGGAGAGAAGGGCAAGCAGAGCCCACCCTGCCCACCCACAGGGGCTTTTCTGGAGATGAGCTGTGGGACCAGGGCTGCTGAGGACAACCTCGGCCCACGGGGAAGGGTGACCAAAGTGTCACAGCCACCAGGCTCTGCTCCCTGATGCAGGGCTGTAAGAGGAGGTCAGGGAAAGGACAGACACTCACATAAAGGAAAAAAAAAAATAAAGGTTTATTTAGGGCTCCATGCTCTACTCCCTCCCTGCCCAAAGTGTCCCAGGTTTGCAAGGGCACAGCTATTTAAGGAGTGATCCAGCATCCCCGCAGGCACTACGAGCTCTGCTGCAGATACTCAAGAAGCAAGTTCACAGCCCCACTTTCTGCTGCCTGCAGGTGTGCTTCACAGGAGGCCCTTGGCCACCAGCACCTTTGCCCAACCTCTAGCGATGGACGGGGCACAGACCCAGAGAAACTGGACGGAAAGGTTAAGCAGCCTGAGGATGCTCTGCTGCGGCATGTACCACCTGGAGCACCTTCGCTCACAACTGGGAAGCATTTAAAGGTTTAGCATGAGCTGGTGCAGGCAGTCCAGCTTTTGGCTGCAGGCTCTTTGATGCATTGGTCTGGACAAGCTCTGCGAATCTTCTGCCAGCCCACAGGGACAACCCGGCGAGAGGCCACCTCTTGCCAAGGGGACCCTGTCTCTAGGGCCAGCCCCTCATCAGCTCCACGGGGCTGGGCAGGGGTCCTACTGCTCCATCTAAACCCTCTCATTGAGGAAAAACTCATCTTGCCTGGGCATCTGAGGAGGTTAAGCTTAGCAACAACCACGCTGGGGGAGGAGGGAAGGTCCAAAGGTGTTGCCTTTTTCATGCCATTTAAATTAAGATGTTGTAAAATGTGGAAATAACTTGAAAGGCAGTAGCCCTGTTTTATTAATAGCAAGTATTTATTAGCCTCCTTGATTTACAGTATGTTTCTGAAAGTCATCAGTCCATCACATTCTTTCAGCACAGGGGCTGAGTTGTTTTTCTTGGTCAACACAATATGGAATATAGATCTGAATATGAGAAGCCAAATACAACCTTCATTTTGCATGCACATAGCCCACCAACGGGAGGCCCGTAAATGAATCCTGTATAGCCCTTAGACACATGCATTTGCAGACATTGCGGGAGAGGCGGGAGCTTCTATACATCGCCACTGGAAACCCCGAGGGTCATGGAAATCACCAGGGAAGAGCCATCAGGGCTAGAGCAACCTCGGAAAGTGTCACGGCACGCACAGCCCAGCCACCAAAAGAGGTGGAAACCCACCTCATGATCTTGCTTCTACGTTTTGACACAAAAAGCTACCTGTCCACCCATCCATCCCACTGCAGTATTCGATGCTCACACAGCAGATACCTCCACCCGCCCGTAACCATCCCTATTTCCAGATTTCTCCTTCCCCCCCCTCCTTGCTGTGGAGTGTTGCCTGTCCAGCTGTCCGCCCGCATCACTTCTGCCCATCACCACGGCACACGAGTGCCTGCCCGCTGGAACCGCGGCCGAGCCAGCATTTCCCGGGGATCACGTCGTGCTCATTACGGGAGGCCAGACAAAATTAAATTGGGGCCCACTGTTCTGCCATCTGAACTTCATCACTGCTAAAGACGCAATAAAAGTAATGGCAACAACGCACAAGCCTCTACCAGATGTGTAACTCTATCCAGGGAGATTAAGGAATAAGGGCCATATTTTGGGTACGGGGGGGTTTTTTGTTGTGTTCCCCCCTGCCCAGCTCCATCTTTCCTTGGGAATAATTATTTGGACCCCTACAGAAGATGAATGTTAAGAGGGTAACTTCTGGGGGGAGAGGAAGTCCAGGGGCTGTTGGGATGGAGGGGCAAGAAGTCTTTGTCAACTTGAAGCAGATAAAACATACAACTGAATGATGATG
Organism: Cariama cristata; assembly: GCF_000690535.1. Classification (NCBI taxonomy): domain Eukaryota; kingdom Metazoa; phylum Chordata; class Aves; order Cariamiformes; family Cariamidae; genus Cariama; species Cariama cristata. The sequence continues at coordinate 7,050 of NW_009627492.1, read as the reverse complement.
CCTAATCCCGCCTGAAATGGGAAAACTATGGGGGAAGCAGAGAATAAAAAGAGAAGCAAACGAGGCACCACTCTCATTCGGGGAGGGGACGTTGTTTGGCTCGCTCCTCGATAATATTTTAGAGTGGGATCACATGAAATATCACATCAGAGCAGGGAGCCCTGGAAAGGCAGCTACGTTTAGCAGCTCCTCCACCTCACCACCAAAGACGTGCAGGTAAAGGCTCACCCCTGGGTTTCACCACCATCCGGACAGCTCAAACGCTCACAGCAACGGAAGAAGCGAGATGCAAAAGTAGAGGGTAACCAGGGCAGTTGGTAAGATAACCTCCAGCAGCCCAAGAAGGATGGTGCTGCCCTCCGCCTTCCCCCAGCATCCGCAGTCGCGTTGCCACCCCCCAACACCACGATGCTCCCGAGCCCGACGCTGCTGCTGGTCCCACGGGTCACGTAGGGGGACCCGACACGAAGCTGGGGTTGAAACAAAACGCGAGGAAGGGTGGGAGTGCTGCTTGAAACCTCACTTACAGGTTTTTAGATCTGTTTTCAGATCCCTTCCGGAGAGAGATTTCTCATCTTGAAAAGCCCACAGCCCAAATGCATCGCGAATCCAAAATACATATTATTTTGAAAGCAAAATTTAAGTTAGACTTCACAAAAGACTTGACCTTTGCTGCATTTTAGTGCCATGAAAGTGTGCTTAGAAATAAAATACAGCACAGTCAAGTCACCTTCAAGTTTTAAAGCAGCTTTTTAAGCCCCACAATATCAAAGCTAAGCTAGCTAATTCCCAGGTATCTTGCTCATTTCAGCCCGCTGGACTCAGAAAGAGAGCTTTTCTTTTGTTTATTAAAGCCTCCAAAACTTTAGGAGCTTTGTTTTTTAATAAAGACCAAATGTACTTCATGTTTAACTCTGATGTGCAGACTGACACATTGGGAATACGCTAAAACACAAAATCCCTAGGAACGTCATCCCTCTTCCATCCAAACCAGAGCAACCTCCAGCTTCGTGGCCAACAGGTTTCCAGCTCTCCCCTCACAGGAAACCCTTGACTCCCATTAATTGGCAGAAACTCATTAAGCCGCTGTAACGTGATGGCATGCAATCCTCCGCACACCCAGATACAGCAAAGGGCCCTGCAGCACCCAGGTCCTGACCAGACCAAAAAGGATCCTAACGATACCCCTACTTAAAGCACCCAACACCTCAGGTTGCACAAGGAGGTGGAAACCCTCGTAGCTCCACCAAAACCTCACGCTGGGGCTGCCCCGGTGCTTTGCAAGAGCCTCAGCAGACCCCAGAGCCTGTGAGCAGGATGAGGCCTCGCAGGAGGGCAGAGGAGCCCCCAGCACTTACAAGAGGCTCTCAGCACAGTCATTACAGTTAAGGCAACACAAATTCTGCAGATGTTTTAAAGTCCTAAGAGTTAGGGGGGTTAAAACCCATATTAAAAAAAATTATATACATTTTAAGGACTATTTCACTTTACCTTCAACACTTCAGGAAAGGACAGGTATAACTTTTCCCCTCTGTGCTTGGCAGAGCACGTTGAGCTGTCATCGCTTTGTTATTTTTCTGCTTTTCCTGGGAAAAACACCTGCCTTGCACTGGCTGCTAGAGGAGAGATGGGCCACAGCCGGAGAAAGCAGAGCACATCACACTTGTTCCACCAAGAGGAGCACCAAAAGCCCAACCAGCTAACCCAGAAACCATCCACGAACTGAGCTTTGCCTGCACTCAAAGTAAGGGTACAGACACCCCCAGAGCTAGCTAGCATCCTGAAAAACCCTTATAAAGCAACTTCCCAGCTGCCCTTTATTATAAGCATTACAGGCCTGCAGTAGATATGTACCAGGTGATCCCTGCCTTGTAACTTGGAGGAGAGAGCAGAGCAAGCCCATTTGCAATTAATAACTCCATTAGCCCTGATCTGATGCAGCTGCCTGGTGCAGGGATACCCCAGGGCAGGAGCGGGGGTGCCGGCAGCTAATGGGAGCTGCTCACTCCTTACCGATGGTGCCGTTGCAATCAGTAGGATGCTTAATGCAACAGGATTCACCCTTCCAAGGCTCAAAACACTCTCATAAGCAGACGCAGAGGTGGTAGCACAGCCTGGGATAGGAAGAACCTTTAAAAATATCTCCTAAGGATAAAAAAAGAAAACACCACTTAGGGTGTGTGTAGACTTTGGGGTAATTGGACCTCAAAGACCAATTTGCCTTAAAAGTAGCAGCAATACTCCCTTTGGGTCAACCCATGCCAACGCACCAAGTCCTGCCCAGGTTCCTGGCGTGACCCTACAGCCACGTGCGGAGGTCCTTCCGCCGCCCACCCCGGCCCCTTTGCCCAGCTTTAAGGTACAAAAGTGTCTGTGCTTGTGCTATGCCCCGGCCGACGTGAGAACCACAGCTCGGGTTTTCAAAAAACAACAGAGCAACCACCACCTATTGAAAAGGCAACTTCGTTTTCCTTATGGCCATTTCGCCAGGAGAGAGGCACCCCGGCCGGGTGTCTTGCTCAGATTTTAAGAAGGAAGAGGAATAAATACAGAAGCGAGATTGAAGGTAATACACGAAGCAAATAAATCAGCCAGCCCCTGCCCC
>NW_009627492.1:366-4414 GCF_000690535.1 Cariama cristata | reverse complement strand
CTCGGCAGCGGGTGTCCTGGCATCCTGACACAGCCGGCCAGCGACTCTGCTCCCTACCCAGCTGGTTTCTTTCACCAAATAAGGTCCATTCCCGCTCGCCGGCCCAGGCACGAGTAGCTACAGCCTATAAATCCCATCGGAGACAGCACACAAGCACGCATTAACCCATCTTCTGTTCAGTAAAGCACTTGGGCCCCGAACCAGCAAACTCCTCGGGTGGGTGCTCAGGTCCGAGCAAGGGACGAGCGTCACTGGCAAGCGGGACAGCTGTACGAGGGCTGGAGCGCTCAGCGGGAGACACCGGGATGCCAACCTGAGAGCAGCTCCCCCTGGTACCCCGACTCAGGGCAGGGCTCTGCATCCCCTGGGACTGACAGCATCTCCATAGCAAGACTATCGCTCCTCCTGAAACCCGCCGGCTGGCCTCGCTTCTCCGTGGACAGACACTACGGGATGTTATGGATCCCACCAGCCCCCAAAGTACGTAGTTTAACAGCAGAAATGTCATACAACAGCCGGCATTCATCAAGAGGACGAGGACGATGGAGGAGAGCTGGGAGAACCCCCCACTCCAGCATCACCGAACGCCAACGAGGGTTTGCTACAACTTGGGGTGCCGCGGCCATAAGCCCGATGCCCGGTCTAGCTCGGCAGGAAACGTTTGCCTGCCGGGGCCGTGCAGCCCCTCGCGCGGACACCAGCCCCGGCTTTCTCTTTGTAAACTCAGCACTTGGTTTTCTGCAGCTGATACGGTAATTCAAAGTCATACCAGCTGCCTGGCCCTTGTTAGCATTAAAAATTAAAGACAGAGCAAACAAAACCTAAAGCTCCAACATTTATTATGGCAATTTCCCACCCACCCACAGACCTACACTGTGTTTTGTTTTATTTTTAATTCGTCACATCAGATGCGCCTTCCGAGAAATATCACGTCACGGAGATAAACAACAGGCCGGGTCGTCCACGAGAGCAAGACAGTCTTTTCCGCGGGGAAAGGAGCTGGTCGAAGCCATCAATAAGCCCTTGACCTTGGTGAGTGGGTTTGCTTTTTTTTGTTTTTAGAAAATAAAAAAAGAAACAAACAGAAGGAGGAAAAAAAAAAAAACCAAAAACCAACCCCAAAGAAGTGTCGTACTCTATTACAAAATATAAATACGATAGTCTTGCAGGCAGGAGGAGCCTGGGGAGCGCTGCCTTCGGCGGGTGACTTCTCAGGCTCTCCTGGGGATGCGGCGAGCCAGCAGGACAGAAGCCACCTCCGGACGCCGGGACGCCGCCGGCCGCTCGCCCCAGCTTCACCCTCCTTTCAGAATTTAAGTGCTCTTGAACTTCCATCCGAAAACTGCCAGACATCCGGGGCTCCCTGGGCGCTGCGCCAGCTGGGGGGGTACGCCGAACCTACAGAGAGCATGGGGACAGAGGAGAGAACAGGTGTGACATGGCCCACGGTGCGAGTTATTCTCTTATTTTACTTTTTTCTGTCTTTTTTTTTTTTTTCTTTAACAACTAGGACACCCAACTGTCGCAAAGGGATACGGCAGGACGGAGCCCTTCCTCCTCTCAGGCCACACTCTCATGTCCGGCATTTCTCGGCACCATGCAGGAACCACAGGGATCATTTAGGAAGAAAAACCTCTGGGCTTTACTGAGACACCCGGGCTGTGCCAGGAGCTCTGTTTGGGGAGGGACTGAGCCAGCCTGTCTGAAAATTTCTTCCAGTTCTTTCCCAGAACCTTGGGGGCTTCCCCCAGCACCCACGGTACATCTGGGTGCCGAAGACCCTCTTAAAGCCATGGGTGCTGTTCATACGCCACGTGGCGGGTGGTTCACAGAGGACTTTCCCCAACTCGTTACATGTTGGGTATCGCACGGCATGCAAGTGCAGGCTGCAGCAGCAAAGCCTGAGATCCAAAGCCCCAACCCGCACCCAGCAAAGCACGCGGGCAACTCGGCATCAACTCTGGCAGCGTGGGATGGGGTGCCAGGACAGCAGGCATCCCCAGCTCTGCTCACACAAAGAATGAGAGCGGCTGCAAGCTTCTGCTCGAGGCCGATCACCAAGCACTGCGCTACCCCGATCGGCAGGCCAAGGGCTACACCGCAGTCAGAGAGGCCGGCGCATCGTCGGCACGCCCCTCAAAATTCACCTCGCATCCCAACCAGTGAGCCAGTTTCTATGGAAATTGCCTCATCAATACTTAAGAGTGGTTGAAGGGCTACGCGTGAGCTGCTGTCAAGAGTAAACAAGCAGTTCCTAGGCCAGATCTTCACTGGGTGTAAACTGGAGTGTCCCTGCCGAAATCAAGAGCGTGTGCCCGCTTTCCCCCCGGGGAGGGCTTGTTGCTGCTGCTGTCTGAGCCGGACACGTTTCGGGCCGACATTAAAGCTGGCTGAGGCTTTCAAGAGAGCCAAGAGCACCGCAGCCATCCCAGCCACAAGCCGTAGCAGCACAACACCGCTGCAAACCCTACGTCCCGCTAAGGGCACCAAACCCAGGGGTCCCCCGTGCCTCCTGCCCCACGGCAGGGAGGGGACCCCACGCCTGGATCCCTGCGGCCAGTTTGAAACCAGCAGCCGAGCATCTGGGCTGGAGGAGCAGCGGCTCTCCGGTGACTCTGGCAAAGAGCCCTCCGGACAATATCACCCTCCTAGTCAATACTACGATTTGCCCATGCATCTGCCAAAAACGGTTTTCAACCTTTATAGGAGGAAAAAAGAGAGGGAGGGAGCTATAAGAACGGCTGGTATCTCTTTTCTTTTTTGTACAAACCCTGCACTTAGATAAACCCCAAAACTGTATCTCATCAGATACGCCAAAACCTCCTGAATGTCAAGCAAAGACATGGTATGACTTATTCCCATATTTATCTCAGCCCTTGGAAACATAATAAATATGAAACATCTGTAGTCTAAATTCTGGGTACTGTTTCAGCGTCTTCATTACATTAATCATTCAGTTTGGAAAAGATTAAATATCAATGGCAAAGGGGTCTGTACCACAAAACGTGTTCCTCCTCGCAAGTTGCTGGGCTTTTGAGATTTTAACAATAGAGACACTGTTACCCAAATATCGCTCTTACTTATAGAGACAACTTTTTGCAGAGAGAGAAACAGGAAAGTTTCCAGGGAGCGCGGGTCACGCGTGCGCGGGATGCCCAGAGCAGCTCGAGAACACACGATGGGGCCTTAGACATCCATGCCCCAACCCAACAAACCTTTATCACACCGTTAACTCATCGCCACTGGCAGAAAAACATCGCATTAGCAAATTCTGCTTTGGTGTCGAGGTGACAGCACGTTGTCGTTCACAAGCTATGCTCTGGCCGGCCAGCTGGAGCTCAGACAACTTCTCCTACAGCAGGAGCTGCTTCTCATGAAGCTCCTCCAAACCATCGCCGCAGCCCCGCGTGCACGGTCACAGGGCAAGGCAGCGCCCAGAGGGCTCATTTACCTCTCCGAAACCTGTACAATTTAGCTTTCCAAAACCTGTAAATCAAATGCATCGCTGCGCAATTTTAAAAAAAAAAAAAATCCTCTTATGCTTTCCACCTGTTAATCTTGTAGCAGCGCACGGAGCCCAGATCTGCCCAGAGATGCCTGTATATATGCCTGTACATACGATTACTTCATATGTAAAACATAGTATAGAGAAAGGTAGTGGAAGAACCGCCATAGGATAGACATGGAGTACAGCACTCGCTCCGAAAGACAGCCAGGCTACGCTCAACGCCGGGCAGGCCAGCTAACGCGAGTCCTCCACGCAACGTCTCAACCGCGGTGCGAACAACCAGCAATAAAAATAGTGAGAGGGAGGGAGAGACCGGACTCCGTACGGACATTTCATGGCTCTGGATCAAAAGGCGTGTCGCCAAGGCAGCTGCAAAGCACTCTGCGCATCCCTGCGTACACCAGCACTGCCGGGGACGGTCACCGCGTCCATTCCCTGCACCTCAAGCCCATCACGCCGGGGCCGGACCCTGCCTCCCCTACGCTGTGCTAGGGGTCCCTCCGGCAGCGCCCGCATCCATGCGGCTCCCGCCCCGGCCCG
>NW_009627492.1:0-308 GCF_000690535.1 Cariama cristata | reverse complement strand
GCCGGCACTTTTCCAGCCCCCCTGGACCCTCGTCCCGCTAGCCTGGACAATGCAACCTTCATTCCTCCTGTCCTGGGATTAAAACAGAGCTTTTTAATATTTTTTTTTTTGTCTCTCTTAGAAAAGGAATACATTTTTTTTTCCTTTAGATATATATTTCTGTATTTTTTTAAATCTCAAACTTCCCCTTCAGAAGGCGCTGGGCAAAATACAGGCAACAAACGATGCCATCACAGGAAGACGACAGAACAACTGGAAGGTTTTACAGAAATCAAAAAAAGGAAAAGGAAAAAAAAAGTATTAAATCC
>NW_009627491.1:25459-47075 GCF_000690535.1 Cariama cristata | reverse complement strand
CCATACACACCCGCACGCACACTTCCATATACTCCCCCCTCCATCCCCTACCCAGGCACAACACCTTCTCCTGGTCAGTGGCACACCCACAGCACCACCCTTCCCCTCTTTGCCTTTGCCCTTCCCCAGCCCGGGCAGGGCATGGGCACCCAGCACCCAACACCCAACACCACCCAACGCAGGGGTGTTCCCCAAGTCCAGCTGACGGCCCCAGCTTGGCCTCCCTGTTGGCGTGTTGGGGGCCTGCCAAGGGCCAAACCCCATGGCAGGGGCGCAGTGCCTGGGGAGCCAGGACCCTTCGCAGTCTGGGAACTCGCGCACTGTTGTCGTCAAGTCTTGATGGGGTAGCAGGCTGTGTTCAAGACTTCTGCTACTCCTGCTGCCTCTTCCTCCCTCCCATAGGGTTTAATAGTTCTTCTTTATTGCTTTCTAATGGGAAGTCCTTTATCATTCCCAGTAATGGGAGGAAGTCTCTCTCCCTCATTCAGTGATGCCCCTCTATATTTTAGGTAATTGGATTATAAAGCCGTTCTCCTTTTCAAGCTCTCCTCTCCTTCTCAGGTTTCATAACCCTGTAGCTTTGCCCTCTGCATTGTGTTGTGTGTTGCTCGGGCTTCATCTCATCCCCTAATTCTGAGATTCTGCCTTCAGTGTTGCACATTTTACTGCTGGGATGAAGGCTTTCCAACACAACGTTTATCAACTTCCCCTCCCCCTTTTTTTTTTTAATTCAAAGATTGCCTAATTCTTTTGAAAGCCATCCAAGACACAGATTGGGCAGTATTGCCACCATGATTTCAATTACAACCCACTAAAAATTAGGTTAAACTTTGAATGCTCATTTACTGTGTTAATTTCTTCCCGTTTTATGTAATTCCTTGCCCACTGGCTTGGGAACACACAGATGTGTGATTTTTAAAAAAGATCGACCATCTTCTCCTGGCCTACCTTCCAAACTTTTCTGAATGGCTACCACAGTAGTGGAAGTCCTAAATGATGCTGATTTCAAGGTGAGTTTTCTATGGAAAACTCCAGCAGAATGGACTTTGTCTGAAATCTGGACATGTGTGACATAGACATCTGTGCCTGAGCTATTCAGCTTAATCTACCCTTATGGTCAATCAGGGCAATTCTCTTCCGTATCTTATATATGATAAATGAAGCTCCATAGCAACCCATTCCCCTCCCGAGCTACTCTCTGGTTGAACTGTAGGGATCTGTGTATTCCATACGTTCCACTCCTTGGGTGTCCATATGTCTACATGTCTCATTGCTAATTTCTGAGCCCTCTGTTTGGTTTCAGGTGAATGTGAGAGGGGGCAAAACTCTCAAAGACATTTAAATTCCTACAAGTTTAAGAAAAAGAAGGCAGCTCGGTGAAGAGGCTCCCTCTGCATCCCTTTGTGCCCAGAGCATGGCAAAGGTGGCATTAGGAGTTCATGTGTTGTTACATACCTCAAAATCTGCATAAATATCTTGCATCAGTGAGAAAACTTCAAGTGGAGTTTGTGTCTTCTTGGCCATTGCAGCCACTAAAGCCCATGAGACAGAGCTGTAGGAAACCAGAGTTAATTCATTCGGATGCTCATGAAATAACAGGTTCTCAGGAGCTCCAGTGCTCCTCTACTGCTTTTTATGATGCAGTGGGTGGTTTTGAAGGCTGTAAATGTTTTGTAGAAGCAGACTATGTTTTTGTGAGGTTTTAATATTTGATTTTTCAGTATTTTTGATGAAGGGAAATGATCTTCTTTCTCTCACATACACACACATCCAGACACTAATAGGACTTGTTGATTGAGAAGAAGGACAGAAAGAGCAGTCGATAGGTGAGTTCCCGCAGTTCTCCGGCTACACTGGTATGCATGCTGTGTAGACACTGCTCCAGAATAAGCAACTGATCTGCTTTCAAAAAGGAGGAATTATTCTGGAATAAAAATTTCTTTATTGAGCTAGTGAGCCCACAGTAAAAATAACTTTATTCTGGAAAAAAGAATTTTTGCACATAGAGGTACATTATCATGCCTAGATACATGTTTGCATCACTGGATCTGCATTACTGAATTTTCCTTCATAAACAAATGCTAATTGTTCTTGGCTCGCTTCTTTTCTAGGCTTGGGGCTTTTCTGTTCATGAACACTCCTCTTCTGCTCTTGCACCAGTGCGTTTGGAAATTGAAGCGAAGTCTTTGTCGTTCCCCACTTTACAAGTGCAAAATGTATGGCCATGCGGATGACCAGAGTCTTGCAGACCATGTGGGAAAGATTTCCTTCGGAGGAGTTTGGTTTCAGTTGGTCAAATAAGGGGAAGAAAGAAACAGCTTGAATGAAAGAAAAATCTCTTTCCTACCAAGCTTTCTGTAGCAGTATTTTTCTCCCTTGTTACAGCAACGTTCTTCAGAGCTGGGCTTTCATCAAGACTGTACTTGTAAACATGCTGGACCTCTTCCTTCTCACTTCACGCCTGGTTTGCATGGACGAAACCACTCTGTCTCTGTGAGATAGTGCTTCCCAAACGCCTCCCTGGCATGAGAGGAGAGGACGGACAGAGGAAGGTGTGGACGGAGGAAGATGGGCAGACATTTGGAGAGGTAGAGTTAAATCTTGATACGCAGCAGGAGGATCATTCAAAATCACAGTCTACCACATTTGCTTCCTTTTGAAGAAAGAAGAGTGGATTTGTGTTTTACACGGCCCTAAAGGCACCACCAGGGCTGCTGGCGCTGCCCAGCCTCCCCTGGGCCTCCCCCAACCCTGCCCATGGTCCAGGACCCCATTTCAGCTCAACCCAGGGCTTTCAGTCCCTGCCCCGGCAACACTGGAGACACTCCCCTGTGGAGAAGGGAATGACCCTCTTACAGGCTGGCTTGATGGCTATTCCTCACTTGTAGGAACAGGTATTACAATAAGCACCAGCAACAGGACTGCTGTCATCAGCATCAAAGCTGGTCCATCTCTCTAAAGAAATAGTTGATCATTTTCCAGAGTGTAATCATCTTAGTTATTGGGATGCCAAAATGTAATGTCAGGTGGTCTGGAAATGTATCCTAATTTCCCAGTGATGAGTCCAACAAATGGCAAAAGAGAAAGGTTTGGTTCTAGGAGAAGAGCAAACCCCATTCCAGTGTCCTTTCTATCACCCAAGACCTCCAGATAAAAACAAGTCAAACAAAGGCAGCTTCTTGGCCAAGTCTGATATTCTCTTAAAATAAATCACATTGGAAATAGCATCTGGCAATAGCATAGCCCACCGCAGTTCAGACCAAGTCTGGTCTGGATTAGGGACTTCCTGAATCATGGAATAGCTTTCCATGCTTCCTAATGAGTGGTTTGTGGTTGTTGTCATTTTTTGTCCTCTTTTTTAGGTTTGGGTTTCCTTTTATCAGATTTCTCCAGCTCAGAATAATGTATTTTCTATTCCTTTTGCCATGGATCAAACTCCAACACACTTTCATCAAGTCTTGGCTTCTAGAGGGGCTCCTGGAAGGATCTTCAGCTTTTCTGCAGGATGCAGTGGGACAGCAGTCTCACTGGTATTTGAAGGCCATCTCGTCGACACGTCTAGGAACGATACGATGCTGCGTGCAGGGGCAATAGCGGCAACTTTTTTCCTCTCTCGCACAGTGAGCGGAAACTTACAGAGTTGGGTATCACAAAACCAGCAAGGGAGCTGAGCAAGAGCGTAGCCAGGAAGGACAGATCCTGGGCATGATACCATTGTCAAATTAGCCACAACTTGGATGGGTTTCGAGGAGGTTTTTCTTGGCTGTTTGTAAAAATTGATTCATTGTTCCTTTCCTCTCTGGGTGGAAATTCGTTATTTTTTTTATTCTGGACAAATTTGCACAAGAAAATAGTAATTGCTGTCAGGGCTAAAACCAGTTGTAGACATAGCATAACACAAACAGAAAACAAACTTGAACTAAACAAAGGCGTATTAATGTGATTACAGTTGAATCAGAGTTGTACAAACTGATTTATTTCAAATTTGGGCATCTCTTCACATGCAGAAGTCAAATAGATAGGATTTACTGACTGGCTTTTATGTCAAGCAGAGAGAATGCCGGCTGAGTGGCTCCTGGAGCTCCAGCCTGCAACATTTGGATATAAGGCTCTCCTTTATGTAACGTAAGATGGCAATGATTTCCACAAACTCAAAAGTCTTTTTTTAACCTTCTGTAATGGGTTACTATAACTTATATTTTAATTAAAAAAAATTAATCGTATTTTGCAATGTGTTCTTTATAGGTGGATTTTTTTTTTTAACATAAGTTGAATGTTAATCTTCTTTGTCAGTTAAAATGTTGTCCGGTTTTACTCAGACCTTTGAACTGACATCCCTTATTTTGGTCTCATGCTAGGTCACAATCTGAGAAGTGATTCAGGTTTGCTCATGAGTCCCAGGTAGGGTACATCCCAGGTTTAAACTTGTTCTGTTATTGCTTTCTAGAAGTTGCAGTAGCTTGGTCCAAGTTTATGACAAAAGAGCAATTGAATAAACCCTAATCCTATCACTCTAAAGACCTGGTATTTCTTGATTATATTATATAGGGGGAGTCAGGGGATGCTTATATCCAAAGGTAAACTTAGCATGAGGCTTGTCTAGGTGATCAGATATTGCCTTCTAGCTTGGAACTCTGCAAGCTCTGCAATGCAAAGATGTGTTTCCCTAAATACCATCTGTGAGGATATGACTTCCGTGCCTTCAGAAACATCCACTGCCTCTTCTACAGTCGCTGACTGGGCAGGCAGGTGGGGCTGAGAGCGCTGGTTTTGTCCCCATCCCCATGGAGTCAGAGCAAGGCTCTCCATTCCCTGGAGGGCTGTTATGCAGGACATCCTTTCCAGGCTCCTTTGAATGTTTGTGGTACCTGTCTGGATTTTATGCAGCAGGCAGCAATTTGTCTGCCTTTCCCCAGTCTGGCAAAACGGGAGTCAGAATTGTTAGGCTTTTCACTTCAGATTATTTCTGCTCTATGTCAAATATGATTTAACGATAGATTAATTAAAAGTAATCTGTCATTATAGTCTAGGCATAAGCAGAAGACGTTTTCTGCGCAGGTCAAAGCTGAAGGAAAACAGAGAGAACTGGAAGGAGGGATGTTCAGCAGCCCCTCAGAGTTGCCAGCTAACTCTCTCTCTTTATTAGGAAGAGAGAATGAAACATCCAGGAGCAGAGGATTTCGCAGTGGGAGGAAGCCAAATGCAGAGAGAAGGATCAGACCGTGGTTTGTCCTGAGAGGTGCGAAGCTTCTAATTGTAAGGGCATCCCCATGCTCCTCCCCTGCAGCCGAGTAGAAGAGGATACAGACTCCAAGCAGAGAGCCCAGCATTTGGGAGGAGAGCTTCCTCCATATCTTGTACTCTTAACGGGCTCTTGGGGGAACTACAGGGAGATTAATTTTCCTGAAACATATTTTGAGGCTTTCCCTGAGCAGGGCAGTTCTACCTGGGCACTGAGTCATGCACGGACAGCGTAGTCCTGCTCTGACGTTGTGATGGGAAGCGGGGAGTGAGCTTCCTGGAGATGAGACTGAAGGTGTTGTCGACACATCTGATAAACTTGTGCTGCTGATAAATATGATCAATTAAATGTGGGTAATTTGTTTAAAACTTACTGTATTCGCTAGTGAAGTGTGAGCCCTTGGAGCTCTCATTCCCATCGTTATTTTTAATTTTTAACTTTTTTCCCATGGATTAAATCGCTGGACTGAGATGCAGAGAACCTGTGGACATCTTTTTTAACAAAATGGTTTGCTATCACCAGCAAACCCTGACCCAACATTAAGCCTGTGTTTCTGCAGCTGTGAATAACACATTGCATAGAACATAGTTCTGCTCCCAGCTTGCAGCACAAAACAACTGGAAAGTTAAAGAACTCCACAAATTACTTTCAGCTATTTTTCAGGGTTTATGCAGACTTTTTTTTTTTTCCCCCTATGGGATTGTATACGAATCTGATAGAGTAATAAATTAACCTAATTGCTTTTTTCTTCATCCTTCACCCCCAACAGTTCCCTACAGCCTTCTTATCCCTTGTAATGTCTGGAAGGGAGTACTACTGTGATGTGTAAAGGGGGCACTTAGCCCAAGTGGAATCTCCTTGAAGACAAACAATGATGAAGATGTTAGCAGGTAATAGTTTCAATTTGTGAACTCTTTTTGGGAAAGAACCGTATTTTTTCTTAAAGCTGTCTGAAAAGCAGAATTTCCCGTTCTTGAGAAGTTTTGCTTTTTCCAACCCGAGTGGCAGCAGTTCAGCTAACACAAATGCCAGCCTCCCTGACAAGCTGCAGATTAATTCGGTGGTGGAAAGTGAACCCTGCCCAGACGCCAGCACAGTAAGCCCATGTTAGCTTTTTTCAGGCTTCAAGTCCAAGATGTGTTCTCACCGGCTTCCATCTTGCTGCTGCAAAACTGGAGGAAAGCCCTGATTAGGTATCTAGTTCCCAGATTTCCAGGGTCCTGCCTCAGAAACATCTGAACATAGATCAATATATGGAGGTCAGCCCTAAAGTGAGGAACTCCAGAGACCCACCAAGCAGATTGATTGAGGCATGGCATACCAGGCTCCTGAGCATGACCTTTGGATGAAGTGGTCCTTGAAGAGCAACAAAGTTCCCGGTCTCAAGGCAGCCCGCCAGGAGGTGGAGCTGGTTTGGAGCTGGGCTCTGGGGTGATACAGGTTCACCAAACCAAAGTAAATTTAAGTGAGCATCTTGATACTAACGCACTGGCTTTGCTGGAAACATTTCAAGCAGCTCTATGTTCATAAGTAGCTTCAGAAATAATAACCAGTAAGGGACTGACTTTTTGAAATAATTTCCCGAGTCATGCACAGTTTTAGAGATTCTTATTGCACAAATACACGTTGCTGCGCTGCTTTAGATTCTGTATACCTGAAGATGCTGGCTCTGTGGGGTTTGATTAATACCATGGGGTGCTATTTAAGTCAAGAAAATCTAACTTTTTAAAAATTACATGTCAAGTCCTCAGGCTTCCCTGCAGTATATCAAATCTCAATTGGCAGGTTGAGATAATCTCTTCTGAAATATTTCATTAGACATTTTGATACTTACTGTAGCTGGTTTTTATATTCCTGTAGTGTAGGATAAATGACATTATGTTTAAGAAACCCCACCTTGGAGGTGTAAATTTACATATTCGCATCTTCCTAAATTGACTAGAACACATTTCTCATTATTCTCATTAAAAAAAAAAAAAAGGCCAAACCAACCACAAACAACAACAACTAAAACTCTTATTCTTAAATTTCTTATGTAAGTCCTTTGCAAATCAGTGGAAGAATGCAAAAAATACTACACAGATGCCACAAAGAAACACACTGTTTTGAGGAGCATGAACTAACATGGCGACTTAAATGTGGAAGCTGATTAGGACTGGAAGTAGAGTCATGGAACTTCATATTCTTACCGTAGGTTAAACAGGTTGTTTTCGGGGATGCTCTAGTTTTATGTTTTAGTGACTTTTGTCTCTAACTACCTTCAGTTGTACTTGAAATGTATTCCCACAAGCTCCGCCGCTTCACAGTCCTGAAATACTCCTTATCTTGCACAGGTACACTCAGTATCCTCCATCCACCATGTCCCATTCCCTAGTTGCTAGTGACATATGCTGTGGGTGATTCTGAACTCTATGCGCTGAAAGGCAAGTGTTTCCACTGAATTAAGCAAATAACAGTAAAGGTGTATTGCAGCCTCAGCAGACACTAATGTGGGTTCCTCTCCTCTCCTGTCACTATTTTTCATGAAAGTTGAGAAGATGTTTTGAAATGGGCTAATGGCTTTGGAAGGGATGGGGAAGAGATTGTGGAGAGAAAATGGACCTGAAAGGCAAAGACATAGATTTTTCCCTAGGAAGCCAGGCTGAGCTGTCACATGCAGAGCTGAGCAGGCAGAAGTGTTCAGTGGACCCTCTTGCTCACTGCCATCTGAATACTTGCTTGTGTCGTTGCAAAGTGACTTTGAAGAAGGTGGGAAATCCTACAAAATCTGCTTTGAAAAATCTTACATTCATTTTGCATGGATGGAAATGACTGCTGAAATCAGGCCTCGTACTTTGCTAGGGACTTATGCACAAATAGAGGTGTGTGATTATTATTAATTTACTTATTAATTGAATTTACTTGCAAATGACTTAGACAAATATCCCAGTTTATGAATTGTTTGCCTGGTGGGCAGTTCTTGCTTTAAGTATTCATTATTCATGTTTGCTATTTGCATAGTGTTCTGGGATCATGGCAATGCATTGTGGGTCTCATGATGCAATTTCGCTCCCTCACTAGGCCATTCTCAAACCTGCCAAAGACACAGGACAGCAACGTGATCCCTGCATCCTGCTTTCTGCCACTTTCTGTGCATCATTTCGATGTTCTGTTGTTGCTCATTCAATAGACTGCTCTGCTAACTGTTGTCATTACCCTAGTTTCCCATCTTTCAATTTTCTACCACCCATTTCCAAAATCTCCCCATCATATCGAAGTATGCCCAGTCAGCTCTGTCGACATCACGGAACTGCTTTAATTCATGGATGACACATTAATGTCTGCATGTTTATGGCCATTTCCATATATTTTGGCAAATGCATGTTTTCTTCCAGTATAATATTTATGTAAAAATACCTGCTGCAAATGCAAACGCAGTAGTCTGCAGTACCATATTTTTGACCCTTCAATAATAAATCACAGTACTTCCATGATACACCTGCTGGTAGAAGTGCACAGGGCATACTGCGTGTAGCTCTGGAGCAGCAATCCTCTTGCCTTTGCTCTGCATTCACACCATTGGGAACTCACCCACACTATTATGATGATTTTAATTGAGAAAGCATCTGTGCAAATAAGTCGTATCACAAGTTCAAAGCATTCCTTGAATGATTCTAGTAAATCTGTTGCTAAAAGTCCATGTAAATTTACTTTAAAAGTTAAATTAGATGTGCTGTGTTGTATCGGTAGTGAGCATGCAGTTCATGTAGGACATAGCTAGCCTTGCCTCCAACTGGTGTGTGTACTGGTTATGAAAGTGAGGACCAGGTTAATAAAAGTACCAAACATGCCATGCCATCGCTGCCAAAGCAAATTATGAGGCAGAGAAACTCTGTGATAGAGAAAATGGTACATTTACATTTGGTCTGGACTGAAAACCTGAATAAGAAGACAACGCTAATAATTCAGCTCGTCGTGACAGAGAAGGCTAAAAGCCTGTGTGTCCATTTGAGGCAGAAGGAGATGATGACTGTGGAGAAGGAGGAGACTTCTGACAAGTCACTGCTAGCTTGATCCACCCACAGAACGTGTTGTGGAGGGACAGAAGCAAGCCATGGGGGATATAGCTCTTTTTCTCTGCTTTGCCATCATCTTTCCTTCCTGGCTGTTACAGTGAATACACTCTCTCTTTTATTCTCAAAGACAGGTGTTAATACCAGGTGTGTTCCATAAAGTGTGGCTAATCTATTAGAACAGACTCTTGGACTTGAGTCTTTAATTTTGCAGGCAAACATGAGATTCTGACAATAAATAGGTTTTGCTACGGGTGCTGCCAACTGGATATACGTGGTCTTCAGACTGATGAATGACTGTGACCCTCCAAGCAAGAAACCATTAGGTCATGAACTTGTGGAATCAAGTTAGGCTATTCAGGGTGAGTCCCCAGCAGAAACTCTCAAATGGACATTTCTATCTCTCAAAAAAACCACTTATTTAGAGAAATGGACCATTATTCAAAGGAATTCCTGCCATCATTTAAAGATGTAACCATCCATTTTATAAACTGAAGATGAATTGACAATTTTTGTCAATCTGAGGTAGGAAAGTACTTTCATCTCTTTCTTCTCCCACATAAGAGAGTGACTTTCTCTGAAATAAAGAATAAACCCAAGCAGACTAAGAAGCAGAGCGATAAGATCTGTTTCAAATTCTGTAAACCAGAGGTAATTTTAAAATCCACACTTGTTGAAAACAGGTGGATTAGCTGAAGCCAAAATCTACAATACTGGATTTCTGGTAGGATGCCTCAATAAGTACACAGTCGTTTTCTCCTCCAATTTCCTGGTTATTTAGTATGACTAGGAGCAACATTTGAACCTCTTTATAAGGAGAACGCTTCCCAGCAAATACTTTATCTCTTTCAGTTATTACTATTGAAAATGTCTAATGGTTCTTACCATCTGAATATTTTAAGCAGGTTCACTCAGAGTAATGCAGATCTACATTATTCTATTTAGCTCCTTTTAGTGGAATAATTCTTTAGTGAGTGAAAAGCCCTAAGGCAACAGCTGGTTCCAATTTTATAAGAAAATCTTGTGGTTTTTGTCAGGTAGTGGAAAAACAAATTCTGTAACTATGGAAAAAGCTGCAGTGTGAGCTATTAGGCACCGGAGATTTCACCCCAGAGAAGCCCTTATAAATGTCCAAGTTACAGAAAAGACTTCTCATGAACATTACAATTTAGATTCAGTACTAATGATCGGACACAGATCTTTAGGAAATTGTGCTTCATTGGTTCTGATGTTTGAAGAATTGCTGTTTGCTACATTATCTCTAAGTAAAAAAAACGTGCTGAATGCCACTCATGTTTTTCTTTCTGATACAAACCAGAAATGCCTCCAGTTGTCTCTAGAAGCGCAGTTGCGTATCTAATTTGGCTGGTGTGCAGGGATTTGGCATTGAGAACTACAAGGCATCTGGGACTGGGCTGTTGTAAGGACTGGGTCCATCATGAGGCAACCTTTGCATCCCTCCAGCCCTCACAGCACCTTCATTCACCTGAGATGAGGCTACACTGGTTTTTCTTAGTGCACCGACCACCTCATTTCCACTTGGACTATGTCTACACAGCACAGCGAAAGCACTTTGATCACTGTAGCCACAGTGCTGAGGGGCATTAGCACGGCTGGACAGCTTTCAGTACACAGCATAGCTCTGGTATTTGATATACCACACAGCTATCATGTACAATGTGGTTCCACACTACGTCCCTGCTTCAGGAAAAGTATGAGCCTCAAAGGCAAAATCTTACCGAATCGTAGTTTAAGTGATGGTATTTAAATTGATTTTCAGTGAACAAGAGTGTCCTCAGCACAATACGCTGCTGCTTATGCACCACAGCTACTGTCACGTGTAACTGAGGCTGCCACCAGTGCTAGTTAGGCTGGAGCTAATCAAACCATTTATCAGACCATGACTGAACTCCTAAATAAGAAGCATTCTGGCCTGCCTTCCTTTTAACATAAGCTTTGCAAATTAGCTTTTTAAATGTGATGAAAACATGTCATTTCCCTGAATGGTTTCTTGTCTGAACTGTTTTGTTTTCAGAAAGAAAGATGCCTGTAAGTGAGAACTATATGAGCAGGACACAGCATATAAATTGGAACAAATGAATACCTTAATTAAATGTACTGAAATTTCACCATCATGATTAATGGTTCTCTAAGCTTTAGAGAGTGCTCCAATAACTATGTATTAAATCAAGAAGATTTTTTTAATATGCTATATTGGCAGATGTTCATTAGAAGTATCCAATTATTAAGGATGTATGTACTTTCTCAAGTTCTTTAAAGATTAATGGTTGCACATATGCATCTGCATTCCTACAGAAAAAGCCTCCTTACACTGCAGTAGTAAATATGATTTTGGTATGCTCAATTTTGTAGGCTTCTTGAGTTGGCCCAGTCTCATTACTGGACTTCAACCTACAGAAAAGTGTTATGCTTTTCTATATTTAGATAAGCAATTCTGCACAATCTGGCTCTCCTCCTAGATTACACACATTAGGACTCTTTTGAGCTTCCTTATTACATTATCAGTCTAACGAACCATACCAGTACATTGGTTCCACATGACATTAAATCAGTGCAAAAATTTGTTAGTTGGAGCCTGAGCCTTTGGCTGTGCTCTGCCTGAGTTGCATCATGTTGTGCTACCAGCTCAAAGCCGCTCTGCAAGTGACAGAGGTAGACGCAGCCCAGGGACAGCTTCCAGTGAGGGAGGGCTGTCAGGCTGGCTCTTAGGGCACCGTGACAGGCATTAGACACATCATCGAAGGGCAGAGAACATGTGTGTAGCATGATGAGCAACAGGTGTCTTAAAGCTTTTGGTGAGCTACTTCCGTATACACATGCCTTAGCAACTTTAACTTAGTAGAGACTGGAAACCTGGAGGTTTCAGCTGCTAAAATTCAGGCTGGGATGCTCATGCATGCTTTTACTAGAGTCGTGTAGTATAGTCCTTGCATACAACTGGGAAATCATAGAATCAGAATCACAGAACGGTTTGGTTGGAAGGGACGTTAAACACCATCTCATTCCAACCCCCTGCCAGGGTCAGGGACACCTTCCACCAGACCAGGTTGCTCACAGCCCCATCCAACCTGGCCTTGAACACTTCCAGGGATGGGGCAGCCACAGCTTCTCTGGGCAACCTCTGCCAGTGCCTCACCACCCTCACCAGGAAGAATTTCTTCCTCATATCTCATCTAAATCTTCCCTCTTCCAGTTTAAAGCCATTGCCCCTTGTCCTATCACTCCATGCCCTTGTCAAAAGTCCCTCCCCACCTTTCTTGTCGGCCCCTTTAGGTACTGGAAGGCTGCTCTAAGGTCTGCCCAGAGCCTTCTCTTCTCCAGGCTGAACAACCCCAACTCTCTCAGCCTGTCCTCACAGCAGAGGTGCTCCAGGCCTCAGATCATCTTCGTGGCCTCCTCTGGACTCGCTCCAACAGGTCCATGTCTTTCTTGTGTTGTGTGCTATCCCCACCCCCCACCCCCGCAATTAGCTCAATATGTTTAGTTGGGCATCTACATAAACATTAAACTTTTATGAATAGTAGATTAGAAGAAAGTGTCCACTTGAAACCTGTTTTCGGGATTTTTTTTAATGATATATGAAACAGCTGAGATATGTGAATATGAGTTTATGATGTATCATATGGTTTAAGATACATTAAATGTTTGAGTATCACAGGAAGGAACTGAATCAGGCCTGTGATCATTCTAAGTGTTTGCAAGTGTCCCCTTAACTGTTATAGGTGCTTTAAAAATCCTTTTGTGTTAAGGAAAGTGATATGTGAGCACCGCTTATGACTTTTGGACCTCTTTTAAGACCTGGAGCTCAGTCCCTACTGTTGCACTCAATTAGCTGAAGAATGGATGGACAATATCATGACATGGAAAAGGCTTAACTACAGTTTAATTTGTGGAATGAATCTTTCTGGCCTGAAAGCAGAATAATTTGATTAATTCCACTATCAGTACTCTGCCCTTACCTGTGTAATCTACATGCAAATATAGGTGCAGTCTGTGAAATGGCAGGTACTGATAAAGATGTCAACTTCATTAGTCAAACAATCTAAGAGTTCAAGGTTAGTAATGAATCATTTCCACCACCATCCTTCATACCCACTTATTGGAGTTTAGCAGGAAATTAGCCTCTCTTTGAAACAAAAAAAGAGGTCACAAAAATAGTCCTCCAAGCAACACCAAAATTCCCTTTTTTCCCACTGGTGCTCAAAAGCATCTCGTCAACCCATTCACATATATTAACAGGAGTCAGGCATTTGTGTATTGATGGGGAGTGTCTTTTGTTGCTTTTTTTGGCTTGATTTGGCATAAGGGCATGTATCTCTTCTTTACCTAAGGCAGAACCTGTTGCACATGTGCCCTTCTTCATGCTGTTCTTGTTACATTTGTGTCTTGTCTTAATGCCTTGGCCATTGTCGCAGGCCTAAAGCTTAGACTTTGCTGTGTGGTTTTAAGTATTTTAATGGAGTTTCATGGGAAGAGTTGTACACGTTTTCTCTCTCTTTCATTTTAAAGCCCTGAAATCAGATTGCAGGCAGTCAGTTGAATTTGCAGAGGCTGGTGTGTACTGGCTGATGTACATCTATGCTCATGGTTCGTCTTCTTGTAAGTGTGGCAGAAGTCCCTTTTGGGTTTACTTTATAGCACCCACAATGCTGTCTCAGTCTAAGACATAAGGAGATCAAAATGCAAGATGTGTTTATTGTGTTACTCCCGTCACATCATGAATTAGTTGGAATTATTGGTGCATGCCTCCAAATCATCTTCTGCAGATCAAAAAAAACCCCAGCACGGTATTTCATGTAATTCCTAGGAGGGAGGCTGCAAAAAAGATATTTTGCCATGGACATTTCCCCTTTTTCCTTTGAAAACAGGAAGATGAACTTCAAACGTTTCGTAAGTTACATTTTTTCCTAGTTGCAGTGAATGTTTGCCCTTTTCCAAAGGAAAGAAGTAATGTCCAGGGAAACCATGTTTTCAAATTCTAAGAGACAGATTATTGGACTGTTCTCCCTGTAATAAAATTCAGTACATCAAGCGAATGACTTGTTGTTTAGTGAAACATGGCACAACATCGATTGAAGCTACCCATTAAGTCAAGACATCAAACATACCCTTGTGACACTGTACTAGAAATCACTGTTGAAATTGCAAAACTTGCTGGTAATAGCAACTGAGCTCAAGATAAACATTGTCCTTAACTCATGCCATAGTGACATTAATGGTTCATGATATCACACAGTGATCAAAGCCTTCTGGGAAGACATAGACGCAAAGGGACAATTTTCTTGGTGATCCATATCCATTTTTTATTGAAGAAAGGACACCAGATTGGAAATTGGATGGATGTTTACTTAAAATATCTAGAGAAATTCTCATTCGTGGGGTCTTTTATTGTCTTTTAAAGCTTCGCAGAAACCTAAGAACTCATGGCGCTAAACACGAGAGCCATCAGAGTGTTTTGTCAATTAACTATTTTATCAAGAAAAACAAATAAATACATTACTATTTGGTATCTCTCATACCATAAGTTTTTCTGAACCTACATTTATAAAAACGCATCCATAAATTCAGATGGTGATCAGGGCCCTGATCTTGCAAGCCTTATTTAAATACTCCTTTACACAAATTTTCTTCTTGTAGTAAATCTTCTTGACTGCGTCAATAAAAAGCCTAATATTCAGGGTGCGATTCCCTTCATGTGGATGCCAGCAAAGTGCCAGCTGTCCGTTGTGTCCCTTGGGGGATTTATCTGATGGCTGATGGGCTGTACTACCACCACGTTTCTTCCCCTGTTGCTCTTGTCAAAAGTCAGATTTAAATTCAGCTTGGGATTTGAGGACTTTGCATGGACACCCTGCCTTTCTCCCTATCCGGCCATCACCGTCCATCTACTGGCTGCACTTACGTCTTAGGAACATTTTGGCAAGCTGGCAACCCACAACAGATATCTCATCCGTAACAGTCTTCTTACAATCTTCCAAACCACCCAGAAGGTTTTACAGCTGGTACAAATGTAACTTTGCCATGACTCCTGTGGTAATCGTGTTGGACTGTTCGGTGTTACTTAATGTGTTTCTAATACATACTTCTGGTTGAAAGCAGAGATTGTAAAATTGCCACATGGTAACACCTGAATACCGAATTCAGTACACCTGAATTTGGTACACCTAAAATGACTGGTACGTACATACCTTTTGATAACTGTTCATTAATTTAATAAATAAGTACTCTTTTGAGGCTTTACTTGTAGTCTTCAGAAGCAATTTACTTTCCTCAAGGGGGAGGACTACCATTAAATGCAACTCTGCTTCTTTATGCAATTTGTAATCCTTTGGGGAAAAATATTACAAACCGAAGGAAATAAGTCTTCTTTGTACATGAAAGACACTAAATTATCTCCTTATGGTCACTGATTTTAAAGTTGTTCTAAGTAGAAACTTTCTTTTTCACGTGCCAGTACTTCATGGAGGGTCCAAATGTTCTATTAATTGAAATCTGTGATAGATAAAATAAGCCTTAAATTCAGCGGGAGAAATATGCTACACACAGGATTCCCTTGTTTATATAGATATATGAAGCTGTTTAGAAAATGGAACTGTCCATTATACATTCATTGAAGTGCCAAGCACTAAACTTGTCTGATGGTATCATAACTAATACTTTGACAACACTGGTAATTTCTAGCGATAATCCATATCTTGGATAGTGGTCAAATAATGTAATGGGTTTTTTGCAGTCTTGTCGCTCTTTATTATCATCTCATTTGAATAACTCAGCAACAATAAATATTGCTATTTATTAGTATCATCTGAAGAGCAGTTTGCTAGGGAAGATCTTAGAGGTCTTCCAAATACTTGGTTTCCTCTTGCAAACTGGAAATGCAGATGTTTGCACAGAAATATTTGTCTGGAGACAAACGCAGTTTCCTAGCACCTGCCTTTGATATGTCATCTCTGGTGCTTGGTAATAGTGAAGTACAGGAAGTGCCATGGGAGACACTACAATCTAAATGAACCAATAACGAGCAATCTGTAGGGAAGCAGCACAGTAATTAAGACTCAGCGAATTCTGACATTCCCTTGAGCGGCTCGTGACCTGGAATAACAACTCCATTTTCCTCAAGCAGCTGAAGAGAGGCCGTCAATGAAACCACAGAGTGAAAATATCATCACATCACCCATTCAGAATCATTTCTCAGGACCGGACTCTGCAGGTTACATGCAAACAATGGAAGGGCATTCCCAGCTTTGGAGGAATTTGTCTCGAGATGAATACCTGTCTGCATTTTAACTATTTTCTTTAGCGTCTCCCCATCTCCCCATCATGTACACACACACACACATTGTGATTGGTAGCAAATAGCTCCATTCTATTGTTACTCAAGCAGGCCATGAGTTTAAAGAATAATTTATTTACACCTGCTTCTTCTTTTCATGATTGTCACTTCCACAAATAGTTTTCTTATTTTAACACACACATGCTTTAATGTGCTGAAGCATTTTGAAGGCTCAGCCAGGGACCAAATATCAAAAAGAACTCTCACCGAGTAATTTCATCACCATCAGATGCTATGGCGGTAGAAACACATCATCAAGCACACATTGCAGTTCATATTTTTCTGGGCTTTATCTGGTTTGTGCTGAAGAAATTGCAAATATATCTATTAACACTGAGTAAACTGACACTACAAATTATCATCTGGGAGATGCAAATATTACTTTGGAAGGGAAAAACTCACATCTTGGTTATATAAAAATGCCTCCAATTTGCACTGAAAGAAGATAGAAATGCTAGTGATTAACATGTCTGGAAGATGGCTAATTCTTTATGATATACAATAAAATCCCAGAGGAAAAATGAAAAGAGTTTGAGAACTAACATATTTGAATAGCAAACTGAAGATATAATTATGGCACATATGTAAGAGGCAGAAGTGTTTTATGAAGCATTATGCTTCTGAGTGTGTTTTATTTAATGCCAGATCTCAAAACTTAAGGCTAAAACACTAGGGTTTTAGAAGGTGTGATTCTGCATTGACTGATAATTCATATAATAATTTTAATTCCCAGTATCTTGATTAGTGAGCAGAGCTTAGCAACTTTCTCTGGCATTACCAGGAATCAGCTCATCTGTGGCCGTCCTAAAGCTCAGCCAAAAAACCCATTTGTTGTTGTCTGCTTTCAAAATCAGTAAGATTTTTGTACTGAAAATGATACATACTTTAGAAGACATGGTATATTTTCTGCATGATAACCTTAAAAAAAATGAAATAAAATATATCTAAGAACTTTCTTTTTGGAAGCAATATCACATTTTTGGGGGCATTTCAAAGTCTTTTGATATGGACACAAAATGCCTAATTTTCAAAATGTTACTAGAAAGCCATATGGAAGTTTTGGTTCGAAGACACCATTCATACCAATACTCTCAGTCCTAGCAAAAAGTCTTACTAGATGGACTCCACTTCATAGAATCAGAGAAAGGTTTGAAGACCACCCAGTTCCAACCCCCTGCCATGGGCAGGGACACCTTCCACCAGACCAGGTTGCTCAAAGCCCCATCCAACCTGGCCTTGGAGACTTCCAGGGATGGGGCATCCACAGCTTCTCTGGGTAACCTCTGCCACTGCCTCATCACCCTCACAGTGAAGAATTTCTTCCTAATATCTCATCTGAATCTGCCCTCTTCCAGTTTAAAGCCATTTCCCCTTGTCCTATCACTCCCTGCCCTTATAAAAAGTCCCTCCCCACCTTTCTTGTCAGCCCCTTTAGGTACGGGAAGGCTGCTCTGAGGTCTGCCCAGAGCCTTCTCTTCTCCAGGCTGAACAACCCCAACTCTCTCAGCCTGTCCTCACAGCAGAGGTGCTCCAGCCCTCAGATCGTCTTCGTGGCCTCCTCTGGACTTGCTCCAACAGGTCCATGTCCTTCTTGTGCTGAGGACCCCAGAGCTGAAGGCAGTACTGCAGGGGGTTCTCACCAGAGTGGAGCAGAGAGGCAGAATCACTTCCCATAAAATGTCTCCAATCTCCCATCTTGCTGAACTACTCAAGTGAATTGGCTTTCACAGTGCATCACAGGAGCCGGGTTGCCCCACTTTCTAACAAAACAGGCATATGAGATCTCATAAGTATGGTTTTTCATTGCTTTGTTGATTTTCTGGCTTTGTCTGGAAGTCATAATTTTCCACACAAAATTGTGAAAGATGATGTTCAGAAAAGAAGATTTTCCCTAAAATTTTCAATGAAAATTTCCAGTTGACTCTAGCATTCACGTCATCATGGATCATGTTTTGGAGAGAACTTGATGTGTGCTACTTCCGCTGCAGGAAGCAATTAATATTTTTTGCTAATGGACATAATGCCTCCGTAAAATACAAAAAATCCATTCCAATAACTTCAGATTTTCACTTGCTGAAACCAGACTTGAATTTGGCCCATTATTCTTTTCAAGTGAAGAGGAGAATAACGCCTCATGTTGTCATATGGCACTATATCAAATTGTTTCTAGCTATCAACACCAAAATCAGCTGCATCCACAGGGATTTGGCCCAGTGCTTATTAAACAGTAATATTTTTGTCAACAGATGGATTTTATACTGCTGATATCCTGACAAGTCACCAGAATGAATCTGAAGATTCCCAGCCATAACACAATCCTATTTTAACCTTGGTTATTTTTAAAAACCCAGTTTAAAAAACATGACAAGCATCGATGCTTAATGCAAATGCCTAGCAATGCGTGTTACCTGGTAACCAAATGGATGGTATGTTGGAGAGGGAAGTGACAATAGCAAGTGAACATATGCCAGATCAGCTCCATGCAGATACAGAGATGGTCACCATGGATTTTGCCACATTGAAAGAAAAGATCATCATGACCTAGTATCATTTCATGTGAGAAGAAAACAGGATTTTCCTCTTACACACTCCTATGAAGGTAGAGGACATTCAGAGTCTCTGATATCAGAAGCTGCTGGAAGGGTCACTTTAGTCTGTCCCTGAGGGAGAAAATTTCCCACAAATAGGGAAGAAAACATACTGCATCTGAAACAAGCTTGCGAAAGTGAACTGCAGCACCACGGGAGAACATGGTCACAGTACAAGGGTCCTGACTGACTGGCAACACCTCTTCTGCTTCGTTGGCCAAAACAGAGAACTGTTTCTTGGATAGATCAGGATTTATTTTCTTTCAGTGGGTTCAAAGATTCATTTCTTTGCCCTGGCCTTTCCTCAAAAATAACAGGCAAACCTGACTAGCTGGAAATTCATAATCTCAAAAACACAAGGCATTTCTTTTGGTCAGGAGAGGCAACCTGAGAGCTCTGTCACACAGGGATTCACCAGGGGTCATGTTCTAAAGCTAAAGTAAAAGCTTGAAGTATGATCATAGTGTCCCAAGAGATTGTTTTCTGTAAAAACAGGAAAAACAAACAATTTTTCCAAAGAAAACTTTTGTTTTAAAATGTTTTTAAAAGGATTGTCAAAATAACCTACAAAATAAGTAGAAACCAAAATGATGCAGATAGGAACTAAAGTATCGGAACATCATAAAAATATTTCTATTTAGGGAGGCATCGGTGTATGTTTTTTATTTCCCAGTGATATACACAGGACAACCACAGTTTATGCTGCCTTCGAAGTGTTTGGGTTTGCAAAGCAATCTTAAAATAGCTTCCAAAAATGGCTGTTTTTCTGAAGCTATTCTTGGCTGATGCCTTATGTTGCATCATTTTAGACTAACGCTGCAAGTAGAAGTGTCAAAGGCCTAGGTGAAAGAAAGAAAAACGATGAGTGCCAGACAGCCTGCCATACCTTTAGAGAAGTGACATGCAGTTCTGGACTCTCATAGTTCATTTTTTAAGTCTCTACCAAGTGGCATAGGAGCTGCAGAATCCAGCCTGTACCGGGATCTATGGTAGCTTTCGAATGATCTTTGTTACGGGCAGGCGTGCTACAAATAGCCAGCTTAGCAGTACTCTGATTTCATCTATGAAACTTCAGGCTTCAGAAGGAAGAATGAAGTCCAGCTGTTAGCAGAGAAGGCACTAAATCAGATCACTAGCACAATTAGTGATAATTAGAAAAAGGCCAAAGCCTGGAAGAAAAAACTGTGCCCATTCCCCAAGGAAGTGCTTCTTCACAATGGATGCTTTCTGCTTCTCTCATAAGGCCATGGGAGCACACTTTGTGCTCGTTCAAACCACAGTCGGAGCAGCTTACTTCGTTAAGATCCATATCTATCTGTTCTTCAGTTATTTTCCAGATTTGTCAGTCTGGCCCATTTATTAAATATATCCCAAATAACTAATCAAAAAGCTTTTAAGAATGTTTACATGTGAAGCTGAGGAATAAATTATTCAGTATCTGAAATCTAATCATACACAAATTTCTGGAAAGTACTTAACTGCGTACTTACATCCTTCCTGAGGAAAGCAGTAGGCATTCACCAAAGAGACATGGGGCTCGTGCCATCTGGCTCTACCGTGCTGACCGAGCTACGGCCTCAACCTGGGAGCGGGTTTCATGCTGCTAAATTGCGAATTTCCAGATAGACTGTGCAGAGGGGCAGAGAGGCTGCAGGGCTGCAATTTGCAAGAACAAATTCCCCAGACCACTTCTGCGGGGCTTCCATCCCCCCATGCTTCCCTTCCAGGCTCCCCAGGCTCTAGGAGCACTTCTGTCCAGACCACCCTGCCACCAGCATTCAAGGGTCCTCTCTTGGCCACAGAAGTTACTGGTTCCATCACTAGATTTTCTTGCATTTAAGCCTGACTGGCACCTCAGGGACTTAAGTGATCGACTAAATGCCTTTCTAGGTACGTGCTTGATAATACTTGAGCACTTGAAATCAAGTTTGTGTCTACGTCAAGCCCTGTTCAGAGTGAAACGCTTTCTGTTCTTCAGTTTTAGAAGGGTGGTCTGAATCACAGACCTGCCAAAAAAGGGAGTCTGCTATCGGAAAAGTATATAAAAACAAGCAGAATGAAAAAATAGCTGTTGCTTTTACCCCTATGTTTGGAAGACCAGCACCAGTTTTTTATGCCAGATATGTTCAGCTAATACTGTCACGGCAGTCCTACAAACGCTTCCATTAATAAGCAGAGAATATTTGCAAAACCTTTTTTGTCTGGAATCTGTAGGCAGATATCTTGACCTGATAACTGTACAGGGAAGATTTATGTGCATGCAGCACTGCAGTTCCTAAACATGGTCCCAACGTTTTTAAGGAAACTGCGTTACAGCTCCACCATGGTTTATTTAATCCCTCTATAGATTCCCTCTGATCTCAGCATGGGATGGGGCGGG
>NW_009627491.1:4223-25428 GCF_000690535.1 Cariama cristata | reverse complement strand
GGGGGGGATGGGGAGTATCATTGCACGTTAAATGAATGGAGTTGCTTAATATTTTTGTTAATGAGTACACCAAACGCCGAACTTCCACTGGAGCCTTTGGCCATAGGCATTTGTTTCTAGCAATGTGTCATCTCCACTTCAGTTCTCAGTTACATTGGTGGCATTACTCAAGTGACAAAAATAGCAAGATTATTGCTCATGTATGTATGCATTGGAGTTATTTGCATGAGATTGACAGGGAATGCCTGCCTGTCCTTAAAAACAAGCCAAAAAAGGAAAATACCGTATGATGTTGCAAAGTGGCACGTGAATTACCTCACTTTCTCATCTCAGTCTGTCTCTCACTACAACTCATGTTATAGACACAGCGGAATACTCTAAAGCTTGAAATGGATCTACCACTTACAGCCAGAGGACTCTTTTAAGCTTGCTAATCCATTGGAAAAATAGCTCATTCCCTTGACCAGTGGACACTATCAATTGAAAACCGTCTCAACATTGAGATTTTATAAATGAAAACATAGATACACATACAGAAATATACACATTCATATAGATGTAAGTTTAAATGTTTTATATTTATATATACATAGACCCACATGTGTGTACATATATTTTGTGAATGTGCATGTATCTTATGTATGCACATATACTTACATACAGAAACAAAAAGGTATTCCTACAAAATAATGCAGCTATGAAGAAAAATCACTTTTCTGCAACCAAGCATTATGGAGTTGCCAGCAGGAAAGTTAAAATGACTGTACAGAGTTAAAATAATTTACTTAATTTTAGTAATCTAAAGTGAGGGAAAAGCAAGGGAGCAAAAAAAGCTGCAGAAACCAACATATGAAATTTTATTTTTAAAATGCCCACCAGTTAAATAAAACTGGGCTCGCCATTATTATCATATACATACAGTCCTGCCTTCTGAAAGGTTGACTATTTTCTATGAGAAGTTCCTCAGATACAATTTTTAATGTCTAACTGTAAGGGGAAAAGAATCTAACAACTTTCAAGCATTAGCAGAGTTGGGTGCGTACCTACATGCATGTATACGGGTGCACGGACGTATGCATATACAGGAGGACGAAAAGTAGGGATCGAAGAATCTGAATGATCTGGCCAAACGAGAGAGCTACTTGTCTAATTTTTGTTTCACGGCAGGTTGATACTATCAAAATTTACTGATGGTCTTTTGAAGGCAGAAACTAAAGGAGTCACTTGATTACAGACGGCAGCAAGAGCTGAAGGCTGGCCACTTTCTCTGTCAGCTGTATTTCAGTTGAGGTCATGAGAAATCCTAGCCAGTAACGAGCATTAATGAGAGGCTTGCTGGATGTTTACGGCATCGAGCTCCTCAGTTGAGGAGAAGGCAGAAGGTAACAGCACAGGAATTATTTACCAGCTTCTCAGGCAGTTTCTCTTGTGGTTCATTTCTGAATATCCCTCTGATTCTTTCTATTTCAGCTGTGATCTTAGTATGCAATGTAAGAAATCATGAACACTTGACTGCCAGAAAAACCTCTCTTGTGTCTTTCTATTGCTGTGTGGATAAATGAGACACACAGGAGATATAATTACCCTCGGTCAGTGCTTCTGTCCTCCACTAATCATGGTTTCTAGAAGGCTGTTAAGAGCACTGAAAACTAAAGGTAAGGTTTTCTTTGGGTTATCTCTGTAATCGTTAACTTCTCAGACATAGCAATTTTAAGGGCTTGACATCTTAGATGCAAGACAAGAGCGTGTTAATGACACAATCATTTATGGAAATTCATTAGTTGAGTATTTCCTCTCATGCCATCTGGCACATGAGACTTAGGCACATACATCAGTTTATTTTATCCTTTCTACAGCCCACATTTCTAAATAACAACTGAAGCAGTACCGAAGGCAAAGATGTGGCCAGCTTAAAAAATGTAGTAGATGTTTACACAGGCAGCAAGAATAGGCAGTTATAAAAGCAAATACTAAGAAAAATAAAGTGGTTTAGAAGCACAAACCCCTCAGGTTATATAGCTCAGTTGTAACAGTATTTATCAAATGATCTGATAGATTGTCTTTGAATAAATTCTGACCGTGGGGTGCCCATGAGCAGATTACAGCATCCTCTACTGCCTCCGTATCTGCCTATCCCTCGCTCCTAATGATATATTTACTCCTCTTAATGGCTTGGATACTGAGATGATTTCAAGTGTAGATTTGCATGGGGGAAGGGAGTGACACATCGTATTAAAACAATTGAGATATGAACATGCAAAAACAGTACTGGCAAGGACAGACGCAGCCTGCTACATGTATTTTTCCAATGTAAATCTGAATTTCTCTTCACTTATTTTGGTAACTCAGCCAGAAATGCTGTGGTAATGTGGTAGATGTGAGATTTGTAATTTAAAACAGGTCAATGGTACCAGCACTTTGTTACTCTGTCTTTAACTCTGACCAGGGTAACGCACTCCAACTGACTGTGGAATAGCATCCTGATAGCATGAGTATTTTCCTGGTCAGTTGTTAGCAAGACAGAGTTTTGATCATTCACCTGGGACCACCTAAAGCAATTATGGCCATTTTTATTCAGACGCATACCTAATTCTACTCTTTCAGACTCATTTTCAATTTGTAACAATGTGCCCCTCAGGGCACCAAGCTGAGCCTTTGAGTTAACCCTTTGAGTTAATCTTTGAGTTAAACTCAGAGCTTCATGGATTGGGTCAGGGGAGCACAGCTTTGCATATTGATAAACCACTGCGTATAAACCTCTTAAAATCCATTTCCTTTCAATTTCCGTGGCTGGTTGTGCTGCTGTATGTTCTTATATAAGGGTCATGACTGATTAGTGAGTAATTATGGAAAGAACAGGTTAGCAATGTGATTTTTTTAGAGGACAAAAGGACTTTTCTAAAGTCTTTTTAGAGGACTTCAACATACATTGTCAGAGAGCTGCTCCTGAGTGTGGGTTAATGATTTTGCGGGCGCAAATGTATTTGTATCCCTGGACTGCCACATTTGGAAACAATGATCAGAGGAAACTATCAGAGTGTTAATTATGTCCTGTCTGTCATTCATGACACGTTAAATACTTCTGCTGGACAGCACAATTTTCAGATTAGATCCATCATCACCTACTGTAGCAATTACCTTTAATTTTACCTTGCTAGATATACTGCTGGGATTGGAGAGATTAAATTTTATATAACTAGATAACATTACATAGTTAGATGTATTACGGTGAGGGTTTAAAGTAACAAACACATCTTACTAATTTGTTGTTAAGAGCTTTTGAATGTTTTATTTTTAAACAATTCTGTGTTTTTTTCGTGACTGAACTGAGAGATCAATGCTAATAGTATTCATCCAATCTTATGAAGTTTTAGCTCTAACATTTATGAAGCAACATTGTCATATATTCAGTGTTATTTCAGTATGAATATCTGATTTCTTAATGAACTAGTCTGTTTACTTCCATGTGATCTGACAGAAATAATTTTCAGCAAATACTGTTCCTAAAAAAATCATTTATTATTTTTCTTTCATTCTCAGATAAGTAATACTGGAAATTTTAGAAATGCTAGAAAAATATCCAGTAGCTGAAATCCTTCCAGAAGTCTCACTATTGATCATTATTTTTATGACAATGTCATGTGTTTGTCTGGGTCATATGTAGTTCAGTTAACACTCTACAAACATAAAGAAGATTTTTTTTTTTTTTAAATTTTAATTCCACTGTCTTATGTACGTATAAAGACATGAATTATGAAGAATTGTTGAAACCAGGTTAAGCTCAAAAGCCACACAGTTAACTCACCAGTTCTGGCAACAGTTTTGTCATTGTTACTGTTCCTGTTGTATTTTGCAAAGTAATTCAAAAGCTGTTGTCTTATGACAGCCAGTCTGGAAAAATATGGCTTGGAAGTTTCGTATCATGAGAAACCTGAATAAATCCTTGTACAAGAGCAATTGCTTTATGTTCAAATTCAATACTCTAAAGTTCAATGGTATAGATGACACATATGATAAATACTATAAATTCAGTGCTATAAAACGATAGGAGCGATCTCACAGCCACTGTGGAAACGTGGAACCATTTTGCTTCAGCAGCCCTGAAAAGTTAGGAATCTAAGCCTGTTCTGGTTTTGCTGCAAAGCGGCTTTTTGGGCTGGGTTAGCATTCATTATGTGCTGCTAAATTAGACCAGAATTTCCCCTACGGTAAAATCAAAACATTGTTTTCAACAATTTGTTTTTCACTCTTCAAAAAGAAAAGCCTGCAAATAGGAGCCGTCTGGTGAGCAGCACCAGTTCAGTGCTTAGGAGAGCTACTGAGGTGCCAGAGCTCCTGCGCACGTCCATGGTCCTCAGTGCAGCCGGGAGGCAGGTGGTGAGGTCGTCTCCGGTCACTGAATGGTTTCATGGCTCAAAGTTACACCAGGGGAGGTTCAGACTGGACATTAGGAAGCATTTCTTTACCGCGAGGGTGGTCAAACACTGGAACAGGCTTCCGCGGGAGGTGGTCGATGCCCCAAGCCTGTCAGTCTTTAAGAGGCATTTGGATAATGCCCTTAACAACATGCTTTAGCTTTTGGTCAGCCCTGAAGTGGTCAGGCAGTTGGACAATATGATCATTATAGGTCCCTTCCACCTGAACTATTCTATTCTGTTCTATTCTATTCTATTCACTGAAGGGCTTTAGGGAATGCTGATATTCAGGATACATTTTATTGCTATTGAAACATGGGTGAGAATCCAAACTAGTCAGTTCACAGAGGTTTGGGAGTTGGTTTTTAGTGAGTCTCCCATAACCACCTTGTCATTTTAGTTGTTTTGAGCAGATTCCACTTGATTCCACCTGATCAGATTCCAGTTACCCTACAGAAAAATTAGTGTTTGGAAACACAGGAGCAGTGTCAGATACTCAAATGCTAGTTCTTTAGGGTGTGATCTGCAGCTTCACTGAAATTCAGGAGAATGGGATTTAAACCAGACTGTGATCCCTACAGCTGCCATCTTGGGTTACCTTTCAACTTGGAGAAAATAAGCCAGACTCTTTTAACATCCAGAAACTGTGTATGTTACATGAATATATATTTTAAGCATGAAACTAGAAAGGCAAGTCTAGACAATATTGAACAAAGCCAGACCTTTACATACACTATAAAAGAAAATGGGAGCTGTCTCCTAAGGCTACAACAAAGTATTAAATATGCCATATGAAAAAAAAAATCTCCATTAAAATGAAATTGTTCAGTGGACTGCATTATTAATAGTGAAATTAAATGTGAACAAACAAGACAAGGAACTGAATGAATAAACAATCCATTTAAAAAGGTCATTTTAATAGTTCAGAACAGCTCTATGGAATAATTTGGGAAGGAGGAAATATTTTATTTTCAAGCTGCATTGAAATAAAAACATATTTCCAGCTATTTGAATGATAACTTTATGTGAAAGTGTAATGCTGGAAGGTAAGTTAGAGTGTTAACAGGTTTGAATTCCCTAAAACTGCAGAGTCAAGTACTGGCAAAGTGAACACAGACCTTTTATCTTTTGACATCAGACCAGTTAAATTCCATGAAATTTTCCAGATGAGACTTCAGAGACTTTGTTTCTAGAATTCTGGACATGATTTCGGTACTCCTCAGTCCCTGACTGCATGTGCATATTTCATTGTTTGATATTTCTTATTGCTTTTTCAGTAAGAAAAATAATTCTATATACACGATTAAGACCACCCTTACAAAGTACTGATAACTGAAATTTGTCTGCTGTATATTTAACACGTAAGGCAGAGCTGACTATATTTCTGTGATTCAGCACATGGTATACTGTCAAACCTTTCTGAATAAATGTATGTGTGTGTATGCATGTGCTTGACTTGTAAATTAGTTTTATGACAAAACCATTTCTAAATGGTCACATAGTTGTTTGGTTAGTCTAAGTTGCAGGATGGCATGAAAGAACTGGACAGAAAATAACATTTCAGCAGTTTTGGGGAAGATGTGAAAATCATCTAGAATTCAGACTAATTAGCATATCTCCAGTTACAGAATACCATGAAACTGAAAACATTTTTTAACAGGCTGTTATATCACTATTCATTCACAACTCTACCCTCTCTTTCCATTTTACTATCGTCTTTGGGTTACAGGACCTTACTAAGGAATTGCTGGTTGGGTTCCCTTCAGTGAAGGTAAGCTGGATCATACTGCATGATTTCAGGGACATGAAACACGGTGCTTTACCTATACAGGGATTCATCCACCTTACCAAACTCAGCCACTGCTTCTAGTGGCCAATGCACAAACGCAGTGGGCAATGCCCTCTTGGGCATCTGGAAATCCCAGGCAAGGGACTGCGGTGCCAACACAGAGCATAGAATCATAGAATCATATAATCATTATGGTTGGAAGAGACCTCAAAGATCATCAAGTCCAATCGTATACCTGATGCCACCCTGTCCACTAAACCATGTCTTGAAGTGCCACATCTAAACGTTTTTTGAACATCTCCAGGAACGATGACTTCACCACCTCCCTGGGGAGCCTGTTCCAATGCCTAACGACTCTAACAGTGAAGAAGTTCTTTCTAATGTCAAGCAACTGCGGTGCACATATAGGGAAGCTTTTGTTCCCATATATATATATATTCTCCAGGGTGTATGGGACTACCTGTTCAGACAATACATGAGAGCTACCGTTTTTGGGCTATATGACACCAGTAGGTCTGCATCAGCATGAAAAATATAGCGGAGTTGCATTTAGACGTTACATCTTCAAGAAGAGTCATGTCTTTCTTTGGCTTTCACATGGCCATGATCACATTCTTAAACAAATCTGATGTCCCAATATTAGCTAAAAACTCATGTTAATTTCTTAAAGAAAATACTCTTCCTCATGCTCCAGGAAGCCTTCAGAGCACCCTTCAAATTAGAGTTACCTCATGGAGAATTTACAAATGTTGTAGTCTTTTTTTTCCTTTTGCGCATTGGCTCCCTAGGTTTGCCATAATAGGTACAATCTCCTGTTCATTGCTGTCCTGCCATAAACTCTGTATACAGTTCAATTGCCAAAAGCCCAAAGTTGCTACCACTCTGCAAAAAAAAATTTCCCGATTATTTTACTGACATTTCTGCCAACTTCACTCCTAGAGGACTTTACAAGAAATTTGTGAAGTTCACATTAGTTTGCATATGGAACTGAAGCCAGGTCCTGACCTGGTATGAATTGTTCTATAGACCTAAAAAGACCCCTTATGGATCTTTTTAATGAAGCCTCAAGCTTCTGAACATGCAGAGATTCTCCCATAATTGATCTCAACTGAATGAACAACAATGAATTGTAACATTATATTGGAAAATTCTTAAAACACTCCAGATGGCCGTAAATCAGGAAAGCTGCTGTTGACTGCTGGCACTGAAAGTGAATATTTGACTTTAGGACAAGACTTTAACCTTTAAAATCCATGTATTAAATAGGAGTAAACTCACCCAGACCACTGGGATTTTGGTAGGCTCAGAAACTCATCACTATTTACAAAGTACCTTTCAGATTTTGGCAAGAAAATACTATAGAACTCTAATGCATTATTATTATTATAATCATCTCTTGAACACTTTCAGGTTCTTGAATACCCAAAAAAGTTGATAAAGATGAATGAGCTGATTAAACAAAGGGAAGCTTAATATAGCTCTGTGGTGAATATCACCAGTAATAGAAGTGGAAATGCACAAAAGTACGTGACATTTTAATTGAATGTTAGAAAAATATACATTTATTAAAAGATTATTGTGCCTGAACATGCCAATGTTCTTTGCAATTTGTTATAGGTTTTGAATAGTCCTTTAACAAAGGGGTGTTATTGCAAAATGCTGTAAGAAAAGACAGCACATTTTACTAATTTTTTTGGTCCCCATTGAAGACTACCCATCATTCTGGACAAATGGGAGGGAAGGAAACACGCTGCAGAAAACACCAAGCTGAAGAACAGCATGTTCTATACCTTTCAGTCCCAACGATACTGGCCTGTACTCTGGGCAGGTTAGAGAAACCAGTGAACTGTCACTGGGCATCTATATTCATGGATTTTTAGGTTACAGCTTAATTTTTCATTCCAGAGTGACTGACAGAGCTATTTGAAGAGATAATACTTTTTAAAACTAAATTAAAAAAAAAAAAAAAAGGCACTCTCTTCTCACAGAGATTGCAGCTGATTTTGGATTTGTGGATAAGACCTGCAAGAGATAAAAAACAGAAGCAGATGAGGTGGCCCGGGACAACTGGCTGGGAGAGGAGACAGCTATTATCTGGATGGGAGTGCGTGGGCACTCGATCTGTTGTAGCACAAGGAGGAAGAGCTTCAAGGATAGAACATCTGGTTGTGGCAAGCACAGCTGGCAGTCCCAGGAGGACGGACTACCATCCTTAAGTTACAAACAAGGTTTTGAGGTTTTGTTGATAGTGGAGTGAAAACAGACGTGTAGGAGAGAACTTCGGTTTGCAACAGTGAACCACATAGTCAATAACCTCTGAGATACGACTGCCTTTAATTGCTATACAATGTGAAGAGAGCAATGCACTGCATATTGTGCCTCTCATCTGTATAACTGACATGAAAACCTTATCAGAGATAAAAGCGGTAAGAAAAGTAGTAAGTTATATCAAATTATATTTTTTATACTTTTAAAAATACAGGTATCATGCCCATATCCATGGTATCTTAGTTCTTTTTGAGATCAAACCACTACCAGTTGATACAAAGCTACTTGAATAGATAGTCCCTGTGTTCTACTGAAATATTGAGTGAAAAGGAAAGAGACAAGCTAATAAATAATGATCAAATTGTCAACTCTGTAACAAAATATTTTCTTATGATGGTTTCCTTCTTCTAGCTTTGATTCAGCTCTGTTTTTCTGAGTTTTCAAAGATTTTCCCAATTTGAATTCCACCTTGCTAAGCTGTGAAAACCCTTCTCCATGTGTGGAAAGTATATGGTTCTACTAAATATCACAGATTTACTGGTTTTTTGTTACGGTCTGAATGTTTTGCTACCATGAGATTATGTTGTCATAACGTCGTCATGTCATAAAACACATAATTAAAAATCTTGTATGCATAGAGGAGCACACTCTGCCTTTCTTTTACACCTTTAATAATTTACTGTTTTTATGCAGTCACTGGGATTTTTCCAATTTCCATCGGGGTAAAACAAAACAGAGTTTGACCTAATGGGCCATATTTATTCCTACTATAATTCCACTTAGTTTAGTGGCTTAGCTTAATGGTGAATTTATCCTTAAACATAGTAACGTTTGCTTTTTATATAGAGCTGAATTTTCAAAAGGTATTCCCAGTAACAGTGTTTATTTTCATTACAGTAGACAGTAGCTGAGATTTCCCTAACAATACCAGAAATAACAACAATTTTGCTTGTTCTTGGTTCAATGCATTTCAACTGTAAAACAGCTTTACTATTCTAAGAAGGCAGCTTTTTCATAATCTAATTTATAGTGATTCCAGGCATTTGGCTGAAAGCGAAAGGGGGAGGAGGAAAGGAAACAGAGTCTAAAGAGCAAAATCAACTAGGATTCAGCTCTATTTATAAACAGAAACACCATAATATGATGCCTTCATTGGCAGTTGTCTCCATGTCGAAATGACATTATGATCAGTTATAAGGTTTGAAAAGAATTATAAAACATTCAAAGGAAATTAGCCTTTACTGGTCCGTTCAACTAGATCAATTGCTAGAACATTTTATTTCTATGGGGTGATCTATACAGTAGCTTCTTTGTGTAGGACCAGAGCGTTAATGACATTACCTATCATTTTTAACAAGGATGTGCCAAGATACAACTCCTGCTGCATGTTACAAAATGAATAGGAATAGGAATACGAATAAACCACACTTACTTGGCACTCTTCACTTTTCACGTGCTGCACAAAGAAAAAATTCTGAATTCTCACAATGCTTTTGCGAAGAAGGGAAATACCAATTTCTGTTCCCCTGCAATACCAGGAAAAGGTTGGAGCTGCAACTATGTGTATTTTTAAGGTGTGACATTGTTAACACCTAGTGGATCCTTAAAACATGCCCTCCCCCCCTTATTTATGTTGTTATTCAGACAACAATTCAAAAGCACAGGAAAACACTTAAAAATACAGAAATATAAAAATCTTCAGAAGCTTCATAGGTTGCTGTCACAAAACCCCTAGAGCAACCTTCCAAAACCTAGCTAGAAAATATCAGAGTATTCTTTTCTTAGAAATAAAATGACAGTGTATATAATACAGATTGTCTAAGCTGAAAATATAATTAGTACATTCAGAAATATATGCACTAGTGATTTTGTTGTTATTGCTACAATTAATATTCTGTTTTTAACTGTTTCCAAACTGCAGGTAGAGCAGGGAAAATTTTCAAAGCAGCTTTTTACCTGCAGAATACATCGTCTTGGTATTGTCTGGTTTCTCCCTCCTGAAAGGGCAGACAGTAGCAAAATGCAAAAAAGGTAAATCTTCCACAAGCTCAGGGCGATATTTTCAAATGTTAGTGTCTTTTTTTGTGATGTAACAGGACAGATCAATTCAGGCTACAGTATTTTGACCTCTTTCTTTATAGCAAAGGCACAAAGACAATTAAAAGCACCAGAACACAGTGCCTGCACTAACAACATCAAAGAGATTTCATGTGTAGGAATCAGATGCGAGTCCAGATGGGGACTGGACACTGCCTAAGCAGGACTAAAAAAGGAAAACACTGTTAGATGTGGAAACAAACATTTGCACCTTCTCCCAGGTTTTATACGTGAGATTTGTAAAGTATGAACATCTTTCTCCCTCTATGAACTGGTTCTAGGTAGACCCCACCATAAGGAGGTTAGCAAGGGGAAAAAAATCCCCAACATATTAAATGTTTCTATGGGTCTTGAAGTCCAGCAGCACTTTTGACAGTGGACTAAAGCTGGTATCTGGAGAAACCAGGACAGTAAACGTTTCTCCAAGTACTCTCCCAGACTCTAGCTCTCAGCAGCGTAAAGACTTCCATTAGGAAGATGTGAGCTTTGCATATTCAGAGCCCTCAGTGGAATCCTCTATGAAGAAGTTGCCCATAGACCAGCGCAAACTTTATAAACACTTTCAGTTTCCAGGAACAAGGAGATCCACAGCTTACTTGTGTCCTCTTCTGCAAGGAACAGTCTCCCTCTGTTCATCAGGGACCTGCCTTCTCCTGGCACCACTTGAGGTCCACTGGACCTGAGGTTCACAGCCAGTGAACCATGGAGTCCTCTTCCGTCATAGCCTCCTCCTCCAGACTGAAGACATTTAGTTTAGTTAGTCATTCCTCACATGGAAAATGTACTGTAGCTGTGACCATTCTTCCTATTTTTCTCTTAAGTCTGCTGTTGCTTTTATACCTTTCTGGAGATGGGGCAACCAACCATAATGGCCACAGGAAAAACTCTCTTCTAGGCCATAGCCGTTCTATGCACCAGACCTCACTGATACACAATATGACATTTCCCCTTAGAATAAAAACATATGCAAATCTTTTTACCATCTTCATGCCTAGCATGGCAAACACATTAAGCATCTGCCTTCTTTACAGGATGCAGCATAATTTTCTAGTTGCAGCATAAAATACAGCAACTCCTTGTTAGTCAGGCTGCAAATCACACATTCAGGAAAGAAAAACATCAGCCTTCAGGGATGAATTAATGCTTCTGGTGCTAGGCTGCGAGAAGTGCAGTCAGTACAAGCTCCCTAAACCAGTTTGTACAGGTTCCAGATTTTTATTCTCTAATTCTTTATGGTTTAATTGCCTAATTCTAAGACTGATAGCAACCTAATGGGAAAGCAGAGATGTTTCACTTGCGCATCCAACATGAGTCATCCTGCTGGAAGTGTCTACAGATTGTGGGGGTAAAATGGACATCTGCCCAGGGGATGAAGAAGTCATGAATATGTTTCCAAATAAAAGAGGAAAGGCAATTTTCAATGCCAATGCCTACAGTCTCCCAGAGGCTGTGCAATTTCCCCACTTTCCTTTAGGGAGGGACTACGTCTACCTCCCTCAAGTTCTTTCTGGAAACTTTGTGCTGTGAGCTCCTATGCCTTATCTTCATCTATATCTGTATGTAAAAAATAATTTCTAAAACATAGTAAGAAAAATAAAGAACTGTCTGTATGGAACAGAAGCAAAACAGGAATGGCATGAGTAGGTTTAGGTTCAACAGTTACTATACTGAAGTATTTTTTGCACAAAGCAATGAAGAAGGTTTGAAAGTAATCAATAACTATAAAGCAAGGAGCTGAAGGAGTCATGGAGAGAGAGAAGTATGAGGATACTTCCTATTAGGAGCTGTAGCTATAGGTACACTGGAGACAGCGACCATCCATCAACAACTTGCTAATAGGGTAGAGAATCAAGATTATTTTTTTTTTTACATGCAACCTGTTCCAGACAAAAGGCACTTTGGGTTTCTCATTACAAAATGTGACATGTAGAAATAATTTGCACATGGTCAGGAAGTTTCCAGGAACTAGAACTTTATGTCCCACTCACCAAAAAAGACTGGAGTCTCTGGTAGGAGACACGTCTGAGGCACCGCCAGTGACTGATCTGGGGATGGGGCATGCCCCTGGGGATCATTTCTACATCGGTTTTAAATAAACCCCTCAAATGCTGAGTAGTAAACATTTCTCTCAGATGGGCATTTCTTCAGGGTAGGAAAGAGTTCAGCTGAAACTGCCAAGTAAATCAAACCAGGTTTATTAGCCTGTAATGAATGGTATCTGTGAACTGAATCAGGTGAGAAGAAAAGAATTACACAGCAAAATGGGCACCTACTGTACTACGATCAGCTGTATAGTTAGGAAGCTTATATAAATTATAGCGTATTGAATTTCAGACAAGGCCACCAGATTTACCCAGCACAACACTGATGAATTCAGAAGGAAATGCGAAATATTACCGCAGTGCAAAAAGAACTGCAATCCCACCTGTACAGACCTTCCCCTCACATAGAGCTGATTGCGCTACTCATTTAGTGGGCGAATTGCAAAGCAGTAAGCCAGGTGCCACCCTGTCATTGAAAGTACCTCCCTTAGAGTCCTTTGACAATACAAACTCTAACAGTTAATGCGGCTTTATTTAACAAAACCCTTTTTACATGGGTTTTTTTCCCTGCTGAGTTCTGGTTGCACAATCCTGATCTGATTGTATTACAGCATCTGCTTTCAAACCTGGTTTCATAGTTGATGGAAGGAAAATCACTAATATTACACAAATGGAAACTGCAGGTAGAGTTCTTCCATTGCCAGTTTTTAATTGGTTTGTGTTTGGCCTCAACGAGTATAATAAATACCTTGCAAGAAGGAATGTACTGGACAGCACATTCTTGTTTAACTCACAAGGCTTGATTTGGAGTTAGGGAAGACATAGAAAAAAGACTCTTGCCAATAATTTTCTCTTTTTTTTTAGTATTAAAAATGACTGTACTAGGTTTCACAGCCTGAAGAATTTAATAACTTAAATAAAGCTGATGATCTCACTAAATTTAAGAGAACTGTGAGAACTGCCCAGAATCAAAGGAGATAACAAGAAAGTAATAGAGAAATGCCATGTCTCAATATGCTTCTGTCTTTTTGATGGACAGTTCAGAGCTCTGACAACCTAGACAAACAGAGTACATTAAACAAAGGGGCAGTAGAGTTAAACCCACTGTCAGGTTTGTGTATTCCCAAACTACTCGTGCGTGTTGCTTTGTAGATGATCATACCATCAACAGTCACACACAAAAGATGTGGGTACTTGCTCTTGTTTACAGAAGACCTGTGTGCAAGCTGGGAATTTTTCAGATT
The DNA here is from genome assembly GCF_000690535.1 of Cariama cristata. NCBI lineage: Eukaryota > Metazoa > Chordata > Aves > Cariamiformes > Cariamidae > Cariama > Cariama cristata. Next base: position 11,573 of record NW_009627491.1, on the reverse strand, counting down.
TTCTCTGAAATGGACATTGTTATGAGATGTCTTAGCTTTATCCGATCCTTGGGTGCTGAGAGGGAATTACTCAGATATCATGAGTATCTACCAGCAGGAAAGGAGCTCAGTACATGCGTGTTGCATGGTCAATAGTCCATGAACAGGAGATACACATTCCTCTCAAGTCCAAAGGTAGCTCTCCCATTCATCGCAACCTATGAAACGTCCTAGCCAGAGAGAGAGCTGTGTACAAAAAACAAAAGCAAAAAGTAATTATGGTCCTTGATCCACAAGAAGGCGACAGAAGGTTGCAGGGTCTGTCAACCTTCCTTGGCCAGCCAACAAACTCTGTGATGCTCGACAGCCTTGCTCGTCACGTAAAGCTGAGAGCAAATCCCAAGGTGCCGCAGAGCCTGCCCGGCTCTGCTCTTGAGTGGCAAATTCTGCAATGCCAGTGGGCACTTGGCACTGGTCTGCTCTAGGAAATGCTCTGCGCCTTGCCATGTCTTCCCCCAGAAAAGAAGTCATCAAATCTCATGTGAATAATGTATTTGGAGGTTGCTTTTATAGAAGAGATCTATTTTGATCAAAGTGAATTTTTGCTTTATGATGTATTAATTCACAGAGGGATTCAATTTTTTTCTCAAAACTTTTACTTTTCATACTTCACGTTCTTCAAAGGTCACCTTACAGAAATATTTTGGTACTCTGTTATAAATGACCTAACCTGCTTTTTCTGGGTCACTTTAATGAAGCTTAACGAGAATATCTCTCCAGCTATACCTGACCACACAAAGCTGTCTATCTGGATTTATTGTTCAACTTATTTTGGCATGCAGAATTTACGTGGAAAGAAGGAGGTTCTTACCTTTTTATCAGCTCTCCTAAATCACAAAACCACTATTAAACTGCAAAAGGTTAATGAAGTCCAGACTTGTCTGTCAGATTCCAAAGTGGGAAAAATGTCAATTGCTGTTACTTAAAAATGTCATTAGCACATCTGTTTAATTATGTATGAGGGACATGGTTATCAGAGAGCCTTTTGGCTGCCATAATGGAAGGAAAGGAACATTTTTTAAAGTGAGGCTGCAAATCCCTGACTAACCCCCTGTCCCCTCTTGCTGCCCACTTCTGTGCATGCACACAAACACGCATATGTACATCATGATCTTTAGTGGTGAGTCTGAGTTAGAAAGATATACGTAAAGGTGGAAGAAAAAGGATTCATAATGGAATAAAAAAGAGGAATGAACTTAAGACTGTGCAGATGAGAAAAAGGGAAAGAAACCCAAGGAGGACTGATTCTTGAGAGAAAATGTGAGGAGCGGACATCAGTTATCCTCTTCTGTAGCTTCTGAACTTCATCCAGCTAAAATTGGGACTGACAGATGCCAGACCCTTACCCTGAGCATGATGAATATATATCTTTCTGACTTCCGTGAGAGCTGTCTGGGTTAGCTCCTTCCATTGCCAGATGCTGGGGACCCTAATGCTCAGGAGAGATGCAAGAGACTCATACAAAAATGGCACTGAACAACACAGGGATTTATAAACCTACTTTATGGTTGGTCATTTATGAAAAATGTCAGATATGTTTGGAAAAGGCCTGTTCAAAACTTGTGGCTGAAAATGGCAGTTCCTCACAATTTTGCATCTGGTCTCAGAACGGAACGTTGGGACTGTGAATCCACTGAGACTAATGCAGAAAAATACCTCCCTGCTTGATGCAGCTAATGTTCCTTCAGATTTATCCACCTCAATACACATGGGCAGTCAGTATTGTTTCCAGGCAAGACTGCCCGCTGTGCAGAGCAGCATTAGGCTTGCAGCCATTCATGGGTGTTTCTGTGGAGACTTGAATGTCTTACATTTGCCCAAAGCAGGAGGGCTACATTTCTGACTGATGTGACATTTTTCCAGCAGACAGGTTTTGTTTTTAAAAGTTTAGTTTCCTTACTGCAGGAAAACCAGTGACTTCAGATAACAAAACACCACAGAAAGGGATATTACCCTTGCTTTGGAAAGAAATCTAAGTATTGAACATTTTCAGGCTTCAGAAGGCTTCAGTGCTTTTTAAAGATATTCGTCTGATATTTTTCAGCTCCTTACTACTATATCGCTCCCCTCACTGTACTAAGGGGAACAGCAGCCATTCCTTGATTTGCTGGAGCCTGGGTTGGTTACCTCCTGGATGCACTGGAAAGCATGGTTTACCTCCTGTATCTACGCAAGGCTTGCAGACTTTAAAATGCATCTAAGTTAAAATGTAAGGAGCTCTGTGTAGAAGCATTTCTTGTCAAATGCCAGATTCAAATCCTCACTCTGACTTCTGTCCTAGCTCCAGATGACGTTTCCCAGTATAACTGGTTTTGGTTGCTTTTACTTTTACCAAACTTGAAAGACACACAATGAATAAGGCTGTAAATCACCCAGCCCAGATGCTACTAAACAGGATCATGATGATGGCTTGACAGGATTTTTTGGGTTGTGACATCCATGTAGAATCTCAGCTACTGCTTGGGGCTGTAGCTATCATCAGCTCCATGAGTCACGGTGATGCTGCTGTTGGTACAGGGGACCTCTCTCACTGCAGCCCACTTTTCCACTATAGTTTACACACAGTCTTAATGTATTTTCTGGAATGGGCAATAGGCGCTGATCTGCTGCAAGGACGGCCCATCTGTAGCTCTTAGAATCATAGAATCATTTGGGCTGGAAGGGACCTTTAGAGGTCATCTAGTCCAACCCCCCTGTGGTGAGCCGGGACATCTCTGGCTAGATAAGGTTGCTCAGAGCCCCATCCAGCCTGACCTTGAATGCCTCCAGGGATGGGGCTTCCACCACCTCTCTGGGCAACCTGTTGCAGTGCTTCACCACCCTCATTGTAAAATTTTTTTTCCTTATGTCTAGTCTAAATCTACCCTCTTTTAGTTTAAAAGCATTACCCCTTGTCCTGTCACAGCAGACCCTGCTAAAAAGTCTGTCCCCATCTCTCATATAGGCCCCCTTCAGGTATTGGAAGGCCACAATGAGGACACCTCGAAGCCTCCTCTTCTCCAGGCTGAACAACCCCAACTCTCTCAGCCTGTCTTCAGAGGAGAGGTCCTCCAGCCCTCGGATCATTTTCGTTGCCCTCCTCTGGACCTTCTCCAACAGGTCCATGTCTCTCCTGTGCTGAGGGCTCCAGAGCTGGATGCAATACTCCAGGTGGGGTCTCACCATTGTTGCAGCTTGCAAATGGTTCAAGTGCAACTGCCATGCTATGGCTGTGCCAGTGCAGAGATGGCTGCGTGGCTCTGAACCCTGCCTATGGGCATAGCACACCAGCCTGGCTGCGGAGGGGGATTTCATCCCTCATCAGCATCCCTCATCAGGGCATCCTCTGCCCCTGGGTCATCTCCAGTCCAGACTTAGCCCATATTAGGGTGCCATATGGCCTCTAGGGTTAGGGAAGCTGGCTACAGCTATGGAGTAGAGACAGCAATGTTCCCAGAGAGTTATAATTTTCACTTAAGCGACTAGAATCACCTGCAGTCATTTTTATACAGACTTAATATTGAAATAGCTCAAAAGATAGTCTCCTTCATGGAGGACAGGAGGAGAGGGTTTTCTTCCAAAGGTTGTTATTTCCTTTTACCTCATGAAGGGCAATCACACAAATCTACTTTTTCTCTTTTTAATCTCTCTGGTTTAGAAAACCTAGGTGACATTAGGGTCAGGCTATTCTTCAGTGACAGCTGGCTCACAGGATTGGCATGTGATATTGACCTGGCCCATTTTCCGTTAGTGATCGGAAACCCTGGAGAGGGTAATAGGAGTTGGACATTGGAACATTTTCATTGTAACTGAAGAGAGCCGTTACAGCTTCGCTATTGAATATACTCGTCACATCTCACTGGGTATGCTATTAAAATACATGTTGGCCTGTTTTTTTCTGTTCCAGGTGCTAACTTTTCCTCTTTTTTGACTATGTTTTTCTAAGGAGAAATTTTATGGTATAGGATAGCGCAGCGTAGTGTAGTATAATACTGTTTTAACGGCCTCTGTGTCCCAGCTCTTTCCACCCAGCATCTCTTTACCTTTTGATAGCAGAAAACACATATTTCACACTCATGCAAAATCAATAGTTTGTCTTCTGAAGCAAACTTGATGGTGTGTCTATAACCAGTTTTTGTCCTTCAGCAGAATGTTGGAATCTTTGAAGCCCTAGATTTCCATGAGGTTAATACTTGAATCTTTGTTAAAATTGGTTTGCAGTCTGAAAGATCAATATAGGAAACAGATAAATGTCTTAGGTAAAGATGGAAAAAACACCAGGTGCTTGAATACCAGATTTCAGCAAAGAGAATATGGGTAATAAACACTAGATCCTCATTCCTCCCTTTCGCTAATCCAGTATTATGTACTGCTCAATAGCAAATATCACGGACTTGCACAACAAACAGCATAGATCTTGATGTGGTGACAATGTTTACAATGAATTACATGCCATTAGTTAGAAACACTAGTTCAGGCTTTCAGTGTTTCAAGGTTTTATTCCTTGTCTTCTCTAGAAAAGTTCAATTGTTAATGTGATTGCACATTGGGGAGAGAAATTAAGACTGGTTATTCTCATCGTTCTGTTTGTTCTCACCTCTTGTATTTTCTGGGAAATCTACATCACACAATAACCACAGCAATTCCTTTACAATAAGAAGCAGCCCTTTTGAGATTCCATAGTCAAAGCATACAAAGAAGCGGTGTGCTGAGAATTCTCCGCTTTCCATCTTCAGTTGCTATATTTGTCTTCTCAAGTCCTTTGGATATCAACGTAGTAGAAGTAAAAAATTACAGAAAGAGGCTATTCACTTTACCAACTCAACCGGTGTATGATAACATGCACAGGTTGGGTGTGAGTCCTTTTCTTTCAGTGCTCCTGTTTGGGGAAGAAAATGTTCCTGCTTTGGTAATAACTATTTTGAGCTCTGGCACAGAACTCAGATTCTTAAGAGATCATTTATATTACAAAGGCTCACTCCGTACTTCCTCAGTGCTTGGAGGCACATTTCAGCTTGCAAACCAAAATCTTTTTGTGGTTTTTGAAAACAAATTAGGGGTTTTACTTGGGCCTTTTTAAAAGAAAAAAAATAAATATATGAAAGCAAAATTAAGATACCATTCTGTTTGAAACAGAGAGAAAGCTGGTTCATCCTTCTCTATTTTTCAAACTGTTCTCTGAAATATATTTGACCCTCACACCGTATCTATGTAAAAGGGATTGTATTTCTTAAAGCCAAATGGGAAAATGATTCATAACATCCTATTCGAGATGACAACTGGGCTGATGGTCTAGCTAACTACATATCTATTTCCAAATGTACTAAATTTAAATGGATGTAATCATAGTATTTAGTACATACGTGATGTTGCATGACGGCTAGACAGATTAGATGCATTCTTGCCATAGAAGAGTCTAGCGCATGAGGCTGGGTTTATTCACACAGTTTAGACTGCCTGTCATTCAGACTTTTTGCATAGATATTCAGCCCACTTGTAGGCCAGGGACTGTTTGTAGCAAGACCACTGAAAAATTCACTCAAAAACCAAGGGTGCAACACAGTGTATGTCTCTTCGCATTATGCAAGAGCTTTCTATTCTATTATCTGAAAGCAGAATTTTGATCTTCAGTATTGATTTGGTAAATTTTCAAGTATTCTATTTGACCTTCCATAAAAGATGATGTATTGCTCTGTTTGAGCCGATATGTTATCAAGGTGGAAATCTGTTTGCCCTTCTTAAATAACCAAAGGAAAGAATGAATCTCCTGTATTACAGATAAATATAGTTCAATGCGACAAAAATAGGAGGAAGGAAATTGGTTTGCAAGTATTTTAAGACATCCTTTCTTTTCTGTTGTTAGTGTTTGATTCCCATTATTTTAATTAACTTAAATAATTGATGTGTATCCAGTATGATGCTTTGAATTATGTTTTTAAATTTCAGTCTTTATGCTCTTATATGCTATCAGTTTTTGCGAAAGGCATTTGGCTCTACCAGTGAGTACCCTGTTGCCAATGAACTACGTGAGCTATGCTTGCCATGGGAAACTGCCCTTCAGGGAGCGGCAAGCCCTGCTGCTTTGCAAGATGTGACAGAAGATACAAGAAGGGAAAAGCAAGAGCAACACAAGAAGAGGAGAACAGACCAGCCAATAGCTATTACATGTTATCCTGGGGCAAGGTGTTTAGGGAGGAAGTTGAGACGCTACAGGAGCCCTTTCAGGAGAAATGAATCAATGGGAGTGAAGGACAACTTGTCTCCAATCTATATTTGAAAGAGAAAGTGTACAGATGAACTTAGCAAAAAATTTGTAGGAGCAATTTAGCCCCTTTAATTAAACTGAATGATCACTTCATTGGTTTGATTTTGCCCCTCTTTATTTGGGTCAATAGTTCCTTACTTTGAGTATCCCATGAGGTTCAGGTTCAGTGTGACTGGAGCTCTATGTGAACCTGGATGGCCCAAGCAGCTCTATTTAGCAGGTGGCAAGTGAAATGCCATACGTATTTTGTATTTTTGCATGCAAATAATCAGAATCATTTTGCCAACCAGGAGACAGCTACTAGTAGAAATATTTAGATTGTATGCAACAAATTTAAAATAAGCAATAGCTTTTATCTTTTTCTATCGACATATACCTATGGCCGTTTCTCAGGAGTGTTTTAAATAACACAAAAATTGTGCCTTCTTCTGGGAAAGTCTTTCATACTGTTTTCATTTTCTACACCTATTGCCTAAGTAGCTCCTACGCACTGTTCTCATGCCTCTAAAGGACTGCACGTGTGCAAGCCACGTAACTGCTGGGGCAAGCCACTGCATTAGACACCTGCAGATCCCGCTAGAATAGGCTCTGTACTTCCAGGTGAACCAGACGTAAAGGGGTGTGAATTGTGCTTCTAATATTATTACTTTATTGACTTCCACTTGGGAATCATCTGTCAGAGCCATACCACCTAAATGACAGCAGAGGCTTCAAGCTCCTGGCTTCAAGCATCTGCCCAAGGAGATCAGCAAGTGAAAAGGTATCAGTTAAAGAAAAGTACTGCTGGTACGCACAAGGCTTTGTAAAGCCTGTGCTTTAGAAATTCACTAGTGATTCAAAGTCTTGGCAGGAGGGAAGTGACAGTAGTTGTTCAGGCTGTAGTGCTGAACTGTCATAAGTTGGTCCAGAAAAACTAGTCTGTTTTTCGCTCTCTATTTCTGTCTTGGGTATCCACGTGTGATTCCCTCCCACACACATAGGCCTTGCTGCTGGTGGTGGTTAGGTAGGAAACACAAGTGGAGACACCTTTGTGTGAGAGATGGATGCAGCTGTAAACGTGTCCCTGC
>NW_009627491.1:0-4192 GCF_000690535.1 Cariama cristata | reverse complement strand
CTGCACGTGACTCGTAGCTGCCTAACTTGGGGGAAGTTTGGAAAGCAAACTCTTTGTACAATTAACAAATAAAAGGCTTTTCTTTTTACATTACTCTTCTCTCGTCGCTTGGGAGCACTACAGTTCTGCTTATTCTACATTTCAGAGGCAAAAGGTATGCTGAGGGGGGTTTTCCCTTCTGAAGACAGCAATTTTTCTGTGAAATAATGGAATGAAAAAGTCCCATTTTTGCAATGATTTTGATATATGGGAGTTTTGCCTTCCAGTGTTAATTTGCAGGTATCCTGAATTTTTTTCTATCTCTGTGTTGGGCCATTTTATGAAATGAATGAAATGTAAAAGGTCACCTGGATCATGAGGTCATCATCTAGCATTTCAGATGCGCAAGTTCTAAAAATATTTTAGAAATATGTTTGGTGGTTTAGTTTTGGGGTTTGTTTTTGGTTACTTGCTTGCTTGCTTGGTTTTTCTTTTAATTCCAGCACAAGTGTAGTGCAGCTAGATGCTTTGCAAATGTCTCTGTAGTATTTGGTAAGGTATCTAAACACTGCCCAGTACAAATCCATTTTTTAAAATTACTGGGTCCTTAGAGCACAGGATGCTATTTAGCTCACAGTGTATGGCTGTTAACTGTGGACGCATATTTCTAAGGAATATGAAAAGACTACAGGGGAAAAAATATTCTCCTGAAGCAGGCATGTTCCAAAACCAGTGTGTGTGACTGTCGAATACCTGGATCTCACCTGAGTATTGATATCAGGCCAAGATGACTGTGTGGGACCATGACTTAGAGCAACGTGCCACTTCACACTGTTTCAAGTCTGAAAGACAGACCTGTGCTCACCTACTTTCTTTAAGTGCCACCAATGTTCACTTTGTCCTGCTGTTAGGATGGTCCATCTGTGATACTAGCTCATGCACTGGTAAGAGAAAAAATGTAGCTGTACACCTGCGCATCAGGTGAACGTGAACTCTTCTGCATAATCTACACAAATAAATGCGGCATATCCCATCTCAAGTTAGATACGTCCTTGAAACGTTAAGGTCAGTAGCAATATTGCTTTGTGCTTCATGTAGGATCAGTGGAGAGGAACAATCATCTGCAGGAGGCTGCTCTGGTCTTCACGTCTGAATGCCCTGCAGAAATAGTTGTCTCTCTCCCTTGCCAGGCTCTCCATTGCCAATAATTTAGGTACTCCTTTCAAAAGATGTTACTTCAAGAATTTGGAGGCCAACCTGATTACAAAAGCTAAGGTGCTGTTGCAAGCAGGAATACCAGTAAAAGCTTTCTGAAATACTCAGTGGCTGAAGTCTTAGAATTGCAAATATCAATGTAACTACCCCTGTATTTCAAATAAGGTGTTGTTCTCTTCCATTAAAAACTCCTTCCACACTGCTCTTTTTCTGACTTCCCTGGAAAAGATCATCTGAGGTACTTCGGTAGAGGAATGAGAAGAATGAGGTGCTAACTGTAACACATTTAAATGAAGGTATGCTAGACACCTGCTTCCCTCAGTGATTCAATTGCAGCTGTAAGAGAACACACGGGAGACGTTAGTTTCTCTGTACATCACTTTCATACTACAGTATGTTACCTAATGTGATAGGCCATTTGAATAAATGGGATTTTGTTTGAAGATCTGTTCTTGAATGATTAATAGGAAGGTATTAACCGTTTCGTTGGCGCACTGCACTGCTTGCTGTGTGCTTCTCACATTGCACGTGTTAGGGAGTTGCTGATTCTGGAAAGCCGGCAGAAGTGATGCTCCCATAGGTCCATGCCCCATGTCCAACCAGTAATGGGGATGAGCACATACTCCCAGCAGGCACACACACAGAGAGCACATGTATACATCACATATATGCATATATACACAGCTGGCCACACCAAGAACACAGACAGAAATGTCTCTGTGTCCCCATACATGGGGCTCTGCCAGGCAATGCATGGCAGGGCAGTGTGGGAGAGGCAGGCACTGTTCTGAAGGACCTGAAGAAAGGGTTTCAATGATCAGAGCGTGAGATATGATGGGTCTTCAGGCCTGATGGCACATCATCATGTATGTTGTCTTCCACTTTCATTAAGTAATCAGCTGCTGACCTCCTTTTAGTTCCCATTTACTCAGTCACCCCTCTAGCAGGGATTTCAATATATGAGAAGTTGCATAGACAATGCTAAGCAGAACTGCTCAAACAACGAAAAAGCAGTTTGGGAAACTGTTCACTGAACAAGAATCTGATTAGCCTGTATCTGCCCTCTTATTATTCATTGCTTATATATGCTCCAGCAACTGAAAATGTGGTGCATATAAATATTTTAAGAAAGCAAATTTCAGACTTTTACTCATGACTACTGACATCAAGGAATTATTCTGTCATTCACCATTTGTTGAAGCAGTTGTTTTTTAACAACAGATCTTTGTAGCAATACCTACTGCTGCAGGCGCTGAAGCTCTGCCCATATCAGCAGGTTTATCTGTTCTTTCAATTCTGCTGCATGAGATCCATCCAGAAAAGGGAAGCCACTTTCCAGCATTACCAGATCCAATACTTGCAGTCATACCTCCAGTGATAAGGCAACATCAAGTGACTTTTTAAGTGACTAACCACAAAGCAGAAGTGCTTTGATGAAATCCAGCTTTGATTAAGCACTTGAATAGTTGCTATGATCAACTGATGAATAATAGAGGGATCAAAGAGAATCACAAATATGATTGGTCTAACCCTTCCAAGTTATGAATGTATCAGTATTGTCCTGGTTTGGACTATTTTCTCCTTTCAGTAGATTTTCTTTCAGTGAAGTTTCTTCTAAGTAACTGCACTTTCTGAAGTTAGCTACATGTTTTTCAGGCAGTGTCTGCTTTCAGAATTGGTAATGCTTGACGTTTACAGTTGTCACTAAAGTAATGGTGGGATTGGTATGCAGAAAGGCCCATGTTTGTACTCATTCCTGTGGGAACCAAGGTCACTGCTGGCTCTCTTATGGTCCACAAGCGGTAAGATGAAAAAGTCACACTTGTGGAAAAGTGTGAACAGGAGAGGTGCCCAAAAACTGACCAACGAGGTGTTCTATCCCACCCACGTCATACTCAGTATAAAGCTAAGAGAACATGTGGGTCAGGTTGTCCTCTTTCATGGCCAATATCCCTGTGGGACCCTGTTTGTTCTCCTGCCTCTGATCCCGATCCATGCATTCCTGAATCTGGTTCCTGTTGGCTGCGGTACCTGGTCCAGGACACCCGGGTCCCCATGCTGCTGTGACAGTGGTGCAAGCCACCACGACCTGCATTTCCCTGACCATCATCAGGAAGCTTAATATTGGTTTTGTATACTTTTCCTTTTATTTCTATTATTAGTAGTATTAGTATTAACATTATTACACTCTTTTTCGTTATTATTGTTTTATTAAAGTAGTTTTAATTTTCCAACCCCTAAGTCTCTCTGCCTTTTCTCCTCTCCTTCCCCTTCTGGGGGTTAACAGAGAGTGTCTACCATCCGCTTTAAGTGCCAGCCCAGCCTTAAATGGTGACGGGTATAAAGCAGGACCAGGAACAATTTGTGAACAGAGAAGAGTGTTAAATCTGTCAGTTAACTGGTCATAGTGAGTAACGTGCCCAGCTCCAGTAATGGAGAAGAGACAGAGCACTTTCAGAATAGAAAACTACTCTTTTTCTGCAAGATCGGAGAGACATCTAACAGAGTTGCATTAAAAAGTGTAGCTGAAACAACCCCATGAAGGGTAGATCAATACTGCTAGCGACACTGGCAGCTGATGGGAATTACTGGGCAGAGATCAGAAGGATGTAGCTCTGCTGCAGCCGAGAGCTGCGGGGCAGAGCTACCAGGGGAGTGTTCCTGAGCAGTCCCACGGTGGCTCTGGCAGGTCCTGGGGCCATAACAGGAGGCTTTCAGAGCTTCGCTTGGGTTCGTCTGGGCTTCACTCACCCTTAGTCAGTGTGGCCTTTGTTCCCCATGATCTTCCTCCAGTCTTAGCTGGATTTCAGGGGTAACGAAACTAAGAAGTTAAGGACCAAATTTCCTTCTACAAACATCTCAGGCATTTCCTTTGCCATGTGACAGCACAGGACACCCAGCGCAGTACGCAGATGAGAAAATCATGGACAGCCATGTGTGTGGGACAGAGGCAGAAGTGAGGCATTTCTAACTTTTGAGTTAATTTTCCAATGGGTCA
>NW_009627490.1:0-517 GCF_000690535.1 Cariama cristata | reverse complement strand
AAAAGATCTCTACACAGATCTCTAAAAAAAAAGAGATTCTTGATCAGTGAGAACTTACGGTACTAGCAACCCCAGATCTGATCTCTTTTTTTTGTCAGCTGTGTGGATGAGACCCAATTCAGGGTGGAGGACACAGAATAGTTCCTTTTCCCAAGGACACCGCAACTTCTACAAAATGAGACACTGTTTATAAGATACAATGGAGCTCTAAATGGTCCTCGCCCTGCGAACCGAAGAAATGAGAGAGCATTGCTGGCGCTCGAGCGTTGTCTGCACAGTTGCAGACCTGCACCTCCCCTGCCGCTCCGACAGGATTTGTGAACACCTGTATAAAAATACTGATGCCAATATTTCTGTTATCGGGCAAAAAATAGACCATATGCTATGGATACATTTTCACTGGAACATCGTTGTGCACAGGAAAGGTTGTACCATAAAGTTATTGCATCAACGGGAAAAAAAACAAAACCACTTCCAGCATGAATTGCCCTGCCAAGAGAAAAATTGACATGTGGGC
>NW_009627489.1:916-1623 GCF_000690535.1 Cariama cristata | reverse complement strand
CCCCAGGACCACCCCAGGTGCCCACTCCACATACCCTGGACTCATCCTGTGCCCCCAGGGCCAGCCCACAGCCCTGGACCCACCCTGTGCCACCCCAGAACCACCCCACATGCCCTAAACCCATCCTGCACCCCTCAGGCCACCCTATACGCATCTTGCACCCCCAAAGCCACCCCCGTGGTGCGTCCCGGCCCCGTCCTGCACCCTGCCCCACCAGGGACCCCTACGAGGGACAGGTTCCCGGGCAGAGCAGGGACTGGTGCGTGGTGAGCACCTACCTTCTGCCAGTCCCCATGGGGCATGGAGAGACGGAGAGCAGGTTACAGCCCCCCAAGGGGCACCTGTTCCCCCCCCGAGAGCCAGGACACAGCTTCGGGGTGCCCCACCGCGGCATCACACCGGGGCACCACCGCGCGTCCCCCCTGCACAGGCTGCGCTCACCTGCTTTAAAATGGAGCAGCTCTTGGAGTCCACGTTGTAGCTGGTGGTGGGAGAGCAGAGCCCTGAGCCGGTGCCAGCGGCCGTGCTCCGGCACACAGCCCCGCTTCCCCACCCATCTGGGCTTTTTGCCGCTGTATCCTTATTTATTATCATTATTTATTATTGTTACTTATTACTGACTCGGTGCTGAGCCAGGCTGAGCCCTTCCCTGGTCACTCTACTCACACATCGAAGCGGAGGTTTTGCTTCTCCTCAAAGTAGTAGTC
>NW_009627489.1:0-220 GCF_000690535.1 Cariama cristata | reverse complement strand
CATGCCCCCTGCCCGGCTCTGCCACCCACCTGGGTCAGACTTGGAGAAGGTGTCCATGTCCAGCAGGTTCCTGCGGGGACGGAGCCAGGCGTGAGCCACCCTGGGTGCCACTCACCTGTCCCCGCAGCAGGTCCCCATGTCCTCCCCCCCAGATCATGGGACAGCACCATGCCAGAAGGCCGTGCTGGCACCTGGGACTAAGAGACCCGGCACCCCAGGG
>NW_009627488.1:0-587 GCF_000690535.1 Cariama cristata | reverse complement strand
ATTAGCAAAAACAAACCGTACGGGAGGGAGACGGTCTGGAAAACGGGGCTGGGGGTCAGGAGGCAGGGGGAGCCCTGGAGGGGTGGGCAGGGCCCCCAGCCCAGCACCCAAAGGGGACCCAAAGCCATCAGCCTGGGAGATCAAACCAGGGCTTAATCCGGCTGGAGATAATGAATGATAAAATATTCTAATGCCTGGGACTGACCGCTTGGAAAGGCACAGGTTAACCCCGTAGGATAAGGTGCTAAGGCCAGCAGATCTTCGAAGAATTAAAATAAAAAGCTGGTAAAAATTGACACAGAAATGTGATGGCTGCTGATTTAAGTTAAAACCCGAACTTTATTTAAAGAAGGGATGGAGCCCCACACAAACCGTCTGACAAAGATGTTTGTTAAGCCTATTCGCTAATAAATGGAATAAAATAGGGAAATAAAAGAAATGCTAATTAGACCCTTGGTATCGCCAGAAACTTCTACAAAGGGAGATGTTCCAGCCTGGGTAACGAAGATCACTATTAATAACGATCTCGGCTATTTTTGTCTCATGTGGGTAGCGCAGGAGAACAGGTAACCCTTTCCAACCCTGCC
>NW_009627487.1:0-26346 GCF_000690535.1 Cariama cristata | reverse complement strand
CCATAATGATTCTATGATTCTATGTACCTCAGGTACTCCATCAGTTAAAGACGAGTAAAACACCTGTCTATATCAAGAATTGCTTTCTTCATGTACTTGACATGAAAGAAATGTAGGAATACAAGTGCTGAATATTTGATTTGATAGGGTGCATTATGTTTTCCCCTTCAAATACACAGTAGGTTTCCTCTGTACTCTCTATATTTTTATTTTGTCATTGAACTCACATTCATTTTTAAAAGATTGCTTTGCTCTTCAAGTATACTGTCCATGATGATCTGAAAATTCTATTAGTTATGATCTCAACCAAGTAAACTGCTATCTGAAATGGTAGTTACATGGCCACGTTGATCATTTACATCACATTGTTTTTATTAAGGATAACCAAATTGATTAATCCTTGCAGCACATGGCAACAGAGTGCTTACGATACACAAAGGAACTACTATAAAATATTCATTTTAGGCTCTGAGCAACAGAAATGTATAGAGAATGTCAATGGAGAATTGCAGGAGTGAGCTGCAAAAGGGGAATTTTACATTGTATGAGAAAACCTATCAAAAGACTTTTGATGCCGGATTTTATCTTATGGATTGAATTTTTGGAAACAAGGCAATGGTTCACAGAACATAATGAAATCAATCAGTTAATGCATATTATAGCTTTCATAATGGATGATGGTGCTGCTCATACAACATAAAGCATACACCATGTAGGTGGCTTGTCTACACAGGACAGGGATTTGTGCTTGTTACTGCCTTCCAGCCATTGGATTTCAGTATCTAGTCCATTGCCATTGCTGGTGCAACAAGCCGTGACTCATCCAAGATCTGCCTCCTACCAACTCTCTGCCAGCAACCTTCCTCAGGTGAGCAGACTGCATCCACCTTTCGCTGTCTGCTCTGGCTGCCATTTTATATCAATAGGTGATATGAAGGACTCACACTCATCTGACTGTCTTTCCAAGAGTCTAACTTCTTTTTCAAGTCTCTGGCTGTAGTGGCCTCAAGCTGATAGAGTCCAGCAATACTGCCCAAAGTTGATCTGAAGATTCCTGTTCGAACTTGCTAAGAAATGCCCATAGAATTTGAAACATCGATGTATATTCTGTAAAATGATAAAGTAATAACTTTATTCTCATGGAACATGCAAGTAAGAACTACACCGAAGTATTAACATGACCTATATAACTCGTCAGTGTTAGTGGACTTCTGTGTATCACTGGAAGATAAAGCTAAATTTTGACAATTAACTGGAAAAAGCTAATGTGAACAGTTGAATGATCAGTATTAAATAGCATTTGCCTTTTGTATCTATTATTATATTGCTATCCCCCGGACATCTGTGACAATTCAAGCATACGACATCTAAACAGCTATGTTTTATAATTGTACCAGAAATAAAGAACCTGTCTTAATATATACCTCTAAAAGAGTTTTCACACAAACAGAAACACATAAACAAGAGTTTTCCTTATTTAGGAGACTAAGGTAGAAGCTTTATTTGTGTAGATGAATAGTTGCATTGAATTTGGAAAGACTGTTTATCTGCATTTAACTAAACCCTAATCCTGCAAACACACAGCACTGAAGTGTGAATTAAGATGCCTGCTGACCAAGTTGCAGTATAGCATTGCAGTATTGATAGCGAAGTTACAATATTAATCGCATTTATGTAACATCTGTTGCCTAAGTACCTCCAAGCACTTTACGAATGTTAACTAACGAGAAGCCTGCCCATGCTCTTTTTGAAGTCAGTGGCAGCATTCCAGTTGTCCTCAAAGGGAGCAGGCACAGGCTCTGAGCCTCATAATAACGTAAAAGTAGGTTAAGGATCTCTGTGTTCACTGGAGAAGGGAGGGATAGCGGAGCTGAGAAACAGAACCCAAAAGGCTTTTCTCTAGCGGTAGGGCTGCCTTTCCCTGGAACAAAAAGTAATATAATTTACTGGTGAGACCACAAAATGAACCATAAAGAAGGAGCTGTTCACAAAGGCTTAAACTGTTGTTGCCTGAGAATGTGACCTTTTTCTTATTCCAAAAACAACAACCACAGACAAAGCTGGGCTTCCTGGGATGTTCCTCTCCAGTAGCTGCAATGGCCCTACAAATAGCTGCTCCTTGGAAAGGCATTTTTCTTTCTCTCTGAGGCTTTCTCTACAAAGGTATACGACATTTCTAGAAGACTAGTCACTTTGCCTCTAAGTTTTCTGTGTCCATGACTGACCTGTTTTCAAATCAATGCTCTTGGTTTCTCGAGCCACGGTAAGTAATCTTATGAAGAACAGAAGTCAATATGTATTTGCATTTTCCCTCTTAAGCACTTTCCTGGTAGCTGTCCTCAGCACTGATTCCCATTTCAATCAAATGCTCTGGCATCTGATCTTCATTCAGATTCTCACAGGCAGGCAGTGGTGCGTCTTTTGTGTCAGGTGCCTCCACACAGAGGTCCACATGGAGGCACGAGGGTCACGACTCTGTCAGAGCTGTAGACTTAACTGTCCCTTGTGCAAAGATAGGTAGCATTTAGTTAAATAGCACCATTTCAACAGTAACTGGATATACAGTTATATATATATATGTAAAACTATATATAACAGTCATATAGAGGATATTATCAGAGTCAGTAAATGAAAGGGGAGGCTTTCACAGTCTGTTTCAATGTTGTTTCAAAACAAAAAAGCCCCAACAATGTATCCAAAAAGAAGGAACCAGAAAAATAGCCTGTAGTGATTTTCCTCTAGTCTGCCTGTACTTTAGAAGATTTAATTAATTTTTTGTGAACAACGCCACCAGAGAGCCTGCGGCCTATTTCCAGGCAGCTATCCATCAAACACCCCTGTGACATCAGAAATGCACATGAAAACACTGGAAGTTCCTGTGATGCCATGTGTGTCACATTGTCCATGTGGTTCAGTGAGAACTGCTGTAGCAGGTAGGACCAATATACATGTGATTATCTGGACTTTACAGAAGACATCTGCACAGAGACTTGTTCCTGCTCAGCAGCGCGCTGTGGAGGGAAGCAATGCTCCTAAGTATTAAGTACGACATTATGATTCATCTGCCCAAGGGGATTTAAATGGGCATTTTTTGTGGGTACAGACCATCTTCTTGCCTTACCAGCCACATCATTCCTTTGCTTTTAATATACTCTAAATGTCATCAGCTTTAGAGATGTAGAAGTGCTACTTATCTCTGCAATATGAACCCCTCCAATTTCTGGCCGCATTTGCTGCCTGCCTCCCAGTTTGCATTCTGCTCGCCATCCATCTTCATTGACTTTTCCCCCACACCAATGTGAGACTAGAACACCACGGGAAATTAAACGCAGTGCATATAAATCATGTTTATTGTTGCCTCGGATACAGAAAGATAACAAGAATCAATAAGAAAGGGACGATGACTCACAGTTTTATTAGTATACTCAGTTTTTCATGAGCTGAGTCTTCATAAAGAAAATGGTTTAATTGGACCACTGAGATCTTGAAGAATTCATATATTCCTGGATATTTATCTTCTGAAAGCTCAGTTTCTGATTTTCCATAGCACTTACAATCATGAGGAAAACAACTTTACTTCTCTCAGAGAACCTGACAAATTTCTAAAAGCTAGAGAGGATTGTGAAGGCAGAATTCATCTTGGCCATGGTACCTGAAGCAGAGAGGTGGTGCTCAGGTCTCTGAGCAGCCTTAACTGGGGAGGAAGCAGACTGCCAAAACGACAAACAGAACGGGTGTTTCAGATGACTGAAGTGTTTTCCCTCTGTCTTCTACCCTCACAAAGCATAAAAACCCCATTATTAACAGAACTACAATTTCTCTCTGCCTAATTACAGGATCAATGGATCAGGAGAACCTTATTTTGACTATTCCTCATGATTATTGGTCTTTTATCGCAATCTTTGATAACTTTATTTCTATGAAAGATTAATTGTCTTTGTAAAATTTGTTGTTATTATTTTCCTGGAAAATGTTGCTCAAATATAGTTTAACCTATGCATATCAGAATACAGAATCCATACAATTATCCCTAATAAAATCAGATACAAACATGTTTCCTTGCTTACAGCGCGGTCCTTAACCATGGGGTTTTTTGGGCAGCAAATGGGAGGATTTGTTTCCTTGACCGCTTCACACACTTCACCTGCATGCTTTTGAGTTGTTCAGACTGTACCTGGCTTTTATCCCACTGCCAGTAATAATCCTGTGCTCTCCCCAGTGTTGTACAATAGCAGGCGTTTCTCTCTGGAGCACATGATGATGCAAAGGCAAAGGCCAATCTCTAGCCTTGCCATAAGAGACATAATCTCTCTTTCACCTTTTCAAAAGAACATCCCACAGACATTCAACAGTCCCTTAGGTTATGGCTAAACTCTTTTCTCATGGGCTAACAACTGTCACGAACTATCAAAGCAAAATCTCCCCAAATAAGAGAATATTCCACTAGCATTCCCAATAGGCTAAGGAGCAGATATTTCCTTCCTTGCTCATTTGGGGAAATGGGCCTGTGTTTCCATGCAACTTGTTACCAAGGATCTTTATATATCGTCCCCACCCGAGTATTGGGTCTGTCTTCCAACACAGCCAACCATGAGCTCACTGCCTTGGATTTCCCAGTTCGGCGACAGGCAAACTGTGCCGCAGACCTCTGCCGTACCGCCCTGGCAGTTGATTTACCGTGACCAAACTCGTGCTAACAGAAGCAGTCGGCAGCGATGGGCGTGAACGCTTGGCTTGTGCTGTCAGTGTGCCTTTCCACAGCGTTGGTCTGTCACTCCATTGCTCTACTTCTTTCTGGGAAAATGGCTTTTATCATCCAGACCTTCTGGTTGTCTCTTTACCTCCTCATTCATTGCCTTTGCCCACTGACCACTGCAGGCTGGCTAGCAATAAAGAGTGATAATCAACAAGATTATGCTCTAGCTGTATTCTTTCCAGGAGCGACTCCTTCGTTACCTTCTTTTGTCCCTTGTAGAAGCTGCAGGGGTAAATATGTTTGTGTCCAGGGAACAAAAATGAGGGCTTTTAATCCATAACCGATCACATTAACAAAGGTTCATGACTTTAAAAGCTACTAAGTCAAATAAGTTTTAAAAAGAATGTGTACTTTTCTTTGTACAAAACCAGTAGTCGTTTCCTAGCACTTGTGTCCTAAGCTAGAACATAAAATTGTACAACTATTAGTTTTCACTGGATTTTGTTATTTTCTGAATTTAGAAGAGAGTAATATGTTTTGAAATCATAATGGAGGTTCACCCTAGTTCTGCTGAAGAATCTAATTTTCATGACAACCAAGCTCACGAGCAATACGAAGAAGTAACATTCAAACGTAGGATCACTCAGTAACCATGGTCTTGACTCACAGCTGGAGGCTTCCTTGCTCAATCTATGGTTTATTTGTCTTTTTACCTGACATGAAGGGGAACTTACTGTGCCAATCAAGAAAAACACATGCTAGATGCCTGTGGGTATTTTCTTAAGGTGGGGAAAGGTGGTGCAGCGCTAATTTGCCAGCTCGGCTTTCTGGGTCAAATATCAGCACAACTGCTCACATTGGAGAACTTCCAGCAAATGTCAGAACCATGACAAAACTGGCCAAAACCACACGTTTCTTTGGAAGGTCTGAATTTCTTCAGAATGTCAAAGTGAAGCCTCAGAGCTTCAATTGTCACGATGGTGCAAGACTCTACCGATCACAGGAGAAAACATGTTGCCAATAGGAGGTTTTGCAGATGAGGCTTTTGCCTGCCTGGCGGTGCTCCCTGAACCAGAGTTCAGCTCTCCCCAACGAAAGGTGGTGGTGACAAGGCTGCTGACACATCACCGTCCAAGGCAGCACTGCAAAGCAAAGATGAGCAGTGTTTTGTAAGACACTGAATGGACAATTGGAAGTGGGATGGTGTGGGATTCACAGGGAGTGTTGCGAGTGACCTTGAACAACATAGCCTTGAAGGAAATAGTCTGAGAAAGCAAGTAATGAAGCAAGCACAGAAAGGGAGCTGAAGATAAAAATGTTTTGAAGCACAGCTGTGAGACCCAAACTAGAAGACGCGTGTCTTGATTAACGGCACCAATTAAAAGCTTAGCCGCGGCGCGTGGACAGCAGGGGTTAACCAATCCATGAACAAACTAAAGTGCGTGGACAGCTAGTGAATCTATATAAGCACAAACTTGTAAACAATAAAGGTCTTTGGTTTTACCCGCGCCAGAGTCCGTGGATCAATCCCTACAGGATGGCTCGCAGTACTTATTCTGCACAATGCAAATGTCATTGGGAATGCAGAAGGCCCCAAACCAGACATGAAAGGAGCACACTGGCAGCTTCTGGAAAGCCTGCTGTCTGTGCTAAGACCAGTCCAAGCTATCAGTGTGTGTATTTTTCAACTGAAGCTGCAACAACGTCATTGAATGTCTACCTCAATAGGATTTCTCAGTAGACATTTGATCGCAAAAGATGATGATATCCCTGCACTATGCAAGTTTGAAACAAATTTATCTACAGAATGACTTTTGACTCAAGGTGAATGCTACAAATTGCCAACTTCATACGCTTATTAAAGCTATTATGTTGGACCTACTCCACAAACATAACCTTGTTTTCTAATAAGCTCAAGAAAAAAAGTTGTACAGCTTCATCCTCAATATGTTCAAGGATGAGATTCAGCATCTGGTCAGTTAGGAGAGAATGTGCTGGAAAACAGCAGTCAGTGACAGAACACAAACATAAGAACTTGGAGGCGTTAACTTTTACTCTATAGCAAAGAGCTTTGGAGATTTTGACTGATAACTTCACACAACAGAGTATTAAAGTGCCCTGTAGTGGCGGGCTGAAAATAAAGCTGCCAAACTGGTGACTAGTGTCTTGCCATTCTGTGGAGAAACGCTGCATAGGACAGAGTGTTTTCCACTGCTGTAACAAACGTATAAACAAACTCTATTATTTGCTATAACAAACCTCTTTTGCTTGAAATGGTTCATTTTTAATTGCACTCAGGAAGAAAATCTTGATAAAATCACAATTGACTTACAGTTCTTTATTTTCCGCATTTTTCACGGACAAATTCTTGAATATTTTGGCCAGTTCTTTCTAGCAACTTTTCTTATTTTTCCACAACAAAGTGTAGTGACTGCCACTAAAAGCAATTTGTTACTAGATTAGTTACTGACTTGCACCACATTTTATTCAGAACAATTTGTCATAACTGTGTCAACAGCCTAATAAGGGGCCACCCAGCTGCATGGCAAAAACTGTCTACCACACAACATGCACTCTTGCTTAATAAATACTAGAATAAAATCATTCTAGTATTGCAGTTATATTGGAAGATGTTAATAGTGGAAGATGTTAAAAAACATCTGAATTGCACGAGGCATGCATTGGAGTCTGTTACGCTTAGGACTTAGTTGCCTGATGGGATGGAGTCAGTCCCTGGCTGGTGACAGGTTGTGAGTTATGTCAGACAAAATGGGAAACTCTTGGCTGGTTTTTCAATCACATTTTATATTTGATTTTTAGCTGTACTTAGAAAGCAAAATTAATAAGCTATTCCAAGTGCAAGTGCAACATTTTCTTCTTAAGAACAACAGAGCTCAGCAGTAGATCCCTCTGGCTGTCTGATGGTCGTTTGAAAATGGCTTAAAATGGATTGAATGGCTGAAATGACTCGAAATGTACAGCATTTATTTAATGCCAGCAAAGGAAGCATACAGCTTTGTTAGTTTGATCTCCATTCCTTCTGCTAAAAATCCATGAACATTGCCAATGGAAAAGAAAAGCCCTTAATGCAGGGTAGGACAAGTGAAGCCTGAATTCTGGGCTGTCAATCCACTCCAGCATGCTGAATGGCTAATTCAAAATAACGCAGAAATGTAGGAATGGAATAGTTAAGGAAAACCTCTTAAACACACATAGCGAACTGATAGCAAATGCAATTCACTGTAGTAAAATTGTTGCACTTAGAGCAAATTACTTATACTGATTGCTTCAGGGCACTGGCAATGAGTGAAGAAAACAACACATGGATGACTTAAAATACTGGAAACATCAACAATGCCAGGTGCTCCGTAAGGGCAGCTCTCGGTGAAGGACCATCCGTGGGAATGGGACTTGAAAGTAAATTCTGAATTAAAGCCGCACCTGAAAGGAAAGGTGCTCTTCCAATTAAAGCACACAGTGGGTATCAAGGTACACAAGCTGATTTTTACTGACATTAGAACAAACTAGGGAGTTTCTGAAAAAACTTTCCTATGGGAGTTACAAGGGCAAACAATGTAACAGTGCTCATAAATTGATTTGATTAATTTATAAAAGGTGGTTGTCAAATAAAGCCAGAGACTGGCTTTGCTGAGGGGATACTTGCTGCTCCAGTGTTCCTCTTATGCTTGCTTCTTCAAATTTCCCATCTCAAAGCAGATGCAGTTCTAATATGAACAGATGTTGAGCCCAGCCTGCTCAATGACACATTCAATGTAACTCATCCCTTTCTGGAATTTGACAACCATAAAAAAGAAATAAAGTGAGGAAATAAATGTTAATTAAAGCTTTCTGCCTTGTGTTTACACTGTCCCACCCTAGCAAACCCTTCCAAGCTATACAGTCCTTGCCCCTTGTCCTACACAGCCACTCCCCAGTTCCTTTAACCAGTTTTTGGTTACATAGTGAGTCAATGGGCTTAGTAAATCAGCATAAACCATTACATACTTTCATTACACACATGTATTACCAGATTAGTTTTATGCTGAGTGCCCAAATTTATGCTTGCTTACATTTTCTTGGCACTGCAAGACTGACTCCATCAATATTTGTAAAGTGCTATGCACTTGCTGGGTAAGAAGAAGTGTACACAGGCAATTAGTAGTAATTACTATTGTTTATCTTTAAACAAAAATTATCATTTAAATCTGAACTCCTGAGTAATCTTGTGTTCAATCTAGAGGTTTACTTCAAAACACTGAGAAGAAGAGAAAAAATAATACTAAGGACAATGGGTTTAAGGTAGTGTCAAAAGTACATTATTAGATCATAAAATCCGTGGGAAACAAGGGTGTAGTCACATAGTGAAAACATGCGCTGGATGAATCAAGATGACGTAGGTACTTGGTTCCCCTCTGCCATGCATTTGCTAGTTGCCCTCTCAGCCGTACCTTGGGAAGATACCCAGGCTGCTCCCAAACAGCCTACTCAGGATAGTGCCTCTCTTCCTGGGGCACTGCAAGAGCTGTACAAATAAAGAAAATGTGTGTGCAATTTTGTTATGTTTAAAATCTTGCTTAGAGGCAAAAAAGAAACATTCCTTATATGTGTAAGTAAAGGCAAGAATTTATTGTTAGTATAATGCAAATCTTCACAGTTTAATTCAGGAATCATCATTACTCTAGATCTAATTATTACAGAAAAAGAATAGTAATGCAGGTAGGATACTTACATATGGAAAAAAGTTACGGTAATAGCAATCTTCCTTCTACTTAGGGTTATATATGTATGTTTGCTAACACACATTTACACCTTTGTCTTTCTTAATTGGTCTGTAGGTAACATCCAGATTTACTATATATGGTCCCATTTGCGTATATTAGATACTATTTCTTTGTTTTCTTTGTTATTCCTAAAACCAGCTTTGTCCAGCTCCAGGTCTGCAGGTTCTTTTAGCTGACCATTAGGGAGCTGTTTATGGCTGTGGGGTTTCCAGTGCCAGCCTGTGCCCCATCTCTTACCACCCACCCCACCCTGCACGCCTCTACGCCACCTCCTGTGTCTCCAGTTCTCAACGCCTCCGCCACCGTGCCCAGCTGGGCGGGGGTGTCAGCTCCTGCTCACGCTTCTGTCCAGACCACCGGAGAAGCAGCCCCCACACTCCTATATTTACCCTGTGGCGTAAGGGCAGCCTGACGGGGAGCTCAGATTTCACTCCTACACCTGCTTCAGCCGCTGTCCCCACTTTATCCTGCTCATTTCCACCGTGGCTGCAGCAGAACCACAAGCTGCTGGGATTTAAGCCAGTCCATCCTTCACTCGCCATCCCCAAATCTCCTGCTCTTCTGCCTTTTGGACAAAGTTTCCCATTCCACTGCCTTACTGAGGCAGTATTGTACAACTCCGTGTTTGGCCTTCAGCCTCTCATTACTGTGGGCTGCCCCAGGCTGCCAGCCCAAGCCATACACGCTCCTGATATACGGCCGATTGGTAGGAAGAGTGCAGTCGAATCCTGGTCAGATCCCGGCAGGGACACAACAGGCCTCATGACTTCAGCTGATATATTAAGCACATTGCAGCAATGCCATTTTGAGGGAGGTTGCACATAGCAATCTGAGGAGAGCATCAGACATATGACACTAACTTCCTGAAAGGCAACGGCTCTGAACGGTGCCTGGACATGCCCTAGCTTCAAGTCTTTGCTACGTAGAGCCCAATAAAGTGCTTATATTGCCTTCAGCACAGAACTTTCTGCAATCTTATTTTTTTTCACAAGTCACTTTTTCAGAGGTGAAAAGAAGGGAGGAGAGTAGAAGGGCATGCCAAAATGTTACCACAAGACAAATGTGGCCAGGAGTCCCAACACACGATCTGGAACAACCTCCTTAACAAACAGTTCCCCCAGATGCTAGAAGAATTATCGGGGGACCTGGCGTACCAGGATAAATCCTTCTGTGCTCTGAATAAGACCCCCAAAACAGCAATCACTGATTTTGTTACTGTTGGAGGAAAATTTCTGTACGACAGGGAGGAGATTTCTGGATAGACAGCTACGGGGACCCTGGCTGTTAGAAAGGATTCTGTCCTCTTCACAGATTCACTGGGTTTGATCTTTGGAAGAAACCAAGTAATGCGTTTATGCCTGCTGCTTGTAGGGATGACTGCCAACGGGAGGTGTTTTTATATACATAAGCTGAGGAATTGTATCACTCTGAATTGCTTTAATGCTGTGGGGTTTTTTAAAATTATGTAATAAAACACATCTCAGCAAGTGCCACACAAAGGTTAAAATATTTTTAAATATACAGTTATACGCATCAATATTCAAATAGCAAAAAAGGCTGGTTTTGTCATGGTTGCAGCAGTTGCAGACAAGTACGGTGAACTCACATGGAGAATACTTTTCAGAAGCAGCTGACAGCTTGTGCTGCGTTACTTGAATTGACTGCTACTCCAGCCAGGTGTGGTATAGTGATCTGCGAAGGAAACAATCTGACACAGTATTTTTCCCCTAAAAGAAACTGCCTTGGATACTTGTTTGCCAAGTTCTTCACAGTGAGACATCTTTGATGGATCTGCTGTTTCAGAACCCATGAGAATGGCAGAGCAGCTTCTCCAACACTGCCTCAGTGACCCATCCCAGAGTCATGTAACAGCACCAATGCTGCACAACTGTTAAGTCAACCACCTCCTTAAACTTCTTTCCCCTGGGTTAATTTATCCTAACAATATCTGTTTTCATAGAGGGTTGTCCCCTAAATGAAGCCAGTTTGTGGTGTGTGAGAAATGCTGCAACCTGTACTTCACTAATAATAGTAACAATCATCATCATCATCTGCATAAGCATAGTGCTTGTGAATTAGTCTAAGGAAAAGTTTTAGCAAAGTTAGGTTGTGATTCAGCTGTTCAATTGCGAGGCTGCTTTAGTGGGTGACATTTGTTAATGTTAAAAGTCACCAGAGGTCTGTTTCAGGTGGAAGCTGTCCCAGCCAACGCGGCAGCCAATGCTTTTTGGCAAGGGTTCCTTTGAGCGTTCACAGTTGTAGAGCTGTATCATGGGAGATCCTGGTGATGAACTGCATACCACTCATTTCTCCCTCTGCTGTGGCAGATAGGCTGTCCTTGTGGGAAGGCTGGTTGGCAGATATCATTCAAAAAGTAGTTACTTCAGATCAGCACTCTTCCAGATCCAGATATAAAGTAATACTTGACAATGTTTAAGGGAGAAAGTATTTCAGGCAATGGATTTGGTCAATTACTAGCACAATTTGTGTTTGAGCTCCTGTAGTTCAGAATATTTCTCATTTTACTTACACATTATGTGTTCATAAGGTTATTAAAAAACTTTGCATGACCTGACGACAATGCTCAGGCCACACTGGCCTGGGAGATCTCCTCCTTTCCCCATTCAGGGATCTCTAAGATATTTGTATGACCAGTGGGTTGCCCAGGCTCTGAGAGAGTCAAACAGGGCCCAGGATGATGCTCTTAATTTTCTGTTTAGCCACATTAATGCTGAGAGGCAAATCACTTTCCATTGGAAGTCAGTAAGCTTGTAAAAGTGATTTAAACAAAGCAACAAATCAAAACCACCTTCTCACAGTAAGGTCTGTTGTCACCTGGATACATTTTACCAGAAACCTCTGAGGACTACTGAGCTCAAAGGTGAAATGACACAAAATAAAATTAAATCTGCAAACTCTGATCTTGTAATGTGGAAGTAATTAATTCTCACATTGAAAATCCATGTCTTGCTATCTATCTGACAAAGAATACTGAAGGGATGTTTTTTTCCCATTGCAGACACTAAAAACAGAGAAGCATAAGCACATGGTCACCACAGTGTGAGGCCAGGAGAAAATGCACCTCTATACCCAAATTAAGAGGCAAAAAATCACAAAAGTTATTGCAGGCATGTGGGAATCACAAACCCTGGCAGGGTGCTTGAAAGAGAAATCCTTTGGTGGAGGTAGACCAGAAACACTTTGAGCATTGGTTCAGTGATGGAGGTCCATAAACACTCAAGCAGGAACAAGTGTACGTGCAAGTCCCAGCACTGGCACTTTTGCCAGGGCTCTGAGCAACAGCTCCTACAGACACAAGGACACACGATCCTCGTCTCACGAGTTCCCCTCCAGGTTCAGAGGCAGGCATCCCAAACTCCTCAGAACCTTTGGTCTGTTGCTTCTCAGAGAATGAAAAAGGTAAAGTCAAGCATTTTATGAGATGCTTGTGTGACCTCACACAGTGGTCAGGCAGACTCTTTAGTCCATGCCAAATAAAGAGGTGTAGGGGAAAAGAAAACCCTCAAATACAGACGAAATCACAACTCATGCCCTAGTCCTAGCATTTCAGAAGCTGAATTTTGGCTTGTTTGCATACATTCCCACAGTTAAAAGGTACATTTACTTTTTATTAGCAATCTGACAGAGCTCCTTAAATATTTTCTTGTACACTTTGTGAATTTAGTATGGTTCTCTGTTTAAACATATGATATGGTTCCCCACAGTAATTAAATGCTTGCCTAATGAAGTCCAAAAATTAATCTGTGACAAAACACCCTGGACAGAAGAACAGCCACAGACACTAGAAGCTTAAGCAAATATAGACCACATGGCCTGCAAGAAGTGAGGACAGCGTGTTGCAAGGTATTTTGCAACTTAACACTGTACATGGTTGCAGGCAATTACTTATTAAAGTACCTGTAAAGAGCAGGGAAGTAAACATGTTCGACATTAATTTCACTAGCCTCTCTTGGCCTAGGTCAACATTGCTTATGTGACTGCTTTATGACTGTGGAACGCTGCTACCTTTGAGCAACCAAGAACAAAATGTTCTGCATGTCCCATATTGCATGAGGTTGCTTTCAGGCTCTGTCATAAGATGACAGGCTCAGTCCCCCCTGGTCTGTGACAGAGAGCTATACATGTGGCAGTAGGTTTCGGCTGTCCAAGGAGGTGAGCGCTCACTTGTTTCAGAACATGTGGAAGTGGAGCCTTCATCCAAATGGATGTTTATGAATGTTCCCCAACAGTCTCCTAATCCTGCAGGACAAAGGAATACTACTTTTTAAGGTTAACTTCGCTGTTTCAGATGGTGCAATCAAGCGGCCATGTATATCCTTGTAACTAAAACATTCTGAAAACTAGCTAATATTTCAGGTGTGTTTCTGATAACATGGTTTATCTACTGAGTATAATAGTTGACTTGCCAATACCAGTCCACGGTAGCCAGTCTCTACTATTTCTTGACTGAGACACTAGAGATGTGAGGCAGGTTCCTCAGGCAAACGTTCTGGGATCATTGATATTGTTCTGTCTGCTGGGAGAGGTATGAACAATGTAGGCAATGATAGTTATCCTGCACTGTAAAGCCCAGTATGTAGCCATGTATTAGACCTTCCACACCTGTATTGCTTCCTTCCTTCCTTCCTGCTTTACCTCCTCCTTAGTGCTGGAATGTCACGCCTGTGTACAGTATGTCAACCCGGCCAAGTGCCGGGTCCCATACTTGAGTCACAACAACCCCATGCAACGCTACAGGCTTGGGGACAAGTGGCTGGAAAGCTGCCCAGTGGAAAATGACCTGGGGGTGCTGGTTGACAGCTGGCTGGATATGAGCCAGCAGTGTGCCCAGGTGGCCAAGAAGGCCAACAGCATCCTGGCTTATATCAGAAGTCGTGTGGCCAGCAGGACCACGGCAGGGATCGTCCCTCTGTACTTGGCACTGGTGAGGCCGCACCTCAAGTGCTGTGTTCAGTTCTGAGCCCCTCACTACAAGAAAGACCTTGAGGTGCTGGAGCAAGTCCAGAGAAGGGGAACGAAGGTGGTGAAGGGTCTGGAGCACAAGTCTGATGGGGAGCGGCTGAGGGAGCTGGGGGTGTTTAGCCTCAAGAAAAGAAGGCTGAGGGGGGACCTGATCATTCTCTACAACAACCTGAAAGGAGGGTGTAGCCAGGTGGAGGTCGGCCTCTTTTCCCAAGTAACAAGTGATAAGACAAGAGGAAATGGCCTCAAGTTGCACCAGGGGAGGTTTAGATTGGATATCAGGAAAAATTTCTTCACCGAAAGGGTTGTCAAGCATTGGAACAGACTGCCCAGGGAAGTGGTGGAGTCACCATCCTTGGAGGTATTTAAAAGACCTGTAGGTGTGGTGCTTAGGGACGTGGTTTAGTGGTGGGCTTGGCAGTGCTAGGTTACAGTTGGACTCGATGATCTTAAAGGTCTTTTCCAACCTAAACAATTCTATGATTCTATGATTCTGTGCATTGTTCCTCAAAAAGAAAACATGACTTGCAGACATAAATAAGATCCATGCTTTTTTTTTCCCCTCCACAGCAGTAAGCATGAAAGTCTGAGTCTAGATCTGTAAAGTGCGGATTTTGAAGGATTAAAATAGCCTCTAGCTTTGGGCTAATAAGCACAAATCACTTTCCCAAAGGGAAAATTCTGTTTTATTGGGTCCTGTAGGAAACCAGCAACACTCCTCCCAGGATAATGCACCCAAAGTTCCACAGCATGCACACGGCCGTTATGACCTCGCATAAGTTTCAGAAAGCAGCATGGGATAAAAAAAAAACCAAGAGAGCTTTGCATCCCAACTTGCAGGACAAACCCAAGTTTATACATGAGCAAGTGGGAGAATGACGCAATTAAGCAGCGTAGACCTTGCAATCCCTTCAACACAAGCATATCTGTCAACAGGCTTTTTCATGTCAGGTATAAAACACATACATATGCTTCTATTCTATAGTGCTGCAAAATTTAATATATTAAATTCTGGCAGGTTTTTTAGGATCTGTGGGTGGAATTGTATACATTAGATAAATAATTATGTATTGCAAAGATTGAATTAATATTTTCTGTCTTGCATGATGGAGCTTTATTCCTGTTAAACTTACATACCTGTGTCAAGCCTCAATGATTTCACTGATTTTCAGGGCATTTCCCTCTTTTTACCGTAAAATTTTAGAGCCAGAACCATGCCTTTTTATTTGTTTATGTAGAACCATCATGCTGGAGACCCTGCTAGTCTTCTTCCTTAACACAGTTTAAAGAAAGAGGTTGTCAAGTAAGCAGATGGCTTAGAAATACAGGTCCAGCCTTTATCTTCTTTCCCAAACACGCAAGCACCCATCTGTTACTGAAGAGAAAAGGGGAAGCCTCTGCAGTTGTTCTGGACAGACTAATTGCACGTTGGCCAAAAAGAGACTACTGGAGCCTAGCATGAAAGAAAAGGGAAGTTGTTGAACCTCTGCTGAGGCCCACACAGCTGACGATGCGGATCCAAGAGACATGTCTGAATTGTTGAAGGACAGCTGTAGAATCTCTCATCCAAGAAAGAACCTGAAGCTTAAATGTGGTGTGTCTCCAGGTATGTGCTGTGCCGTTCCCCACAAGGAGATGGGAAGGAAAATACAAGGATACAAAAAAAAGAAAAAAAGGGACGAGAACTTAATCCAGAGTAGCTATAACCACAGCCAGGAATAAATGGCAGGAAAAGGAGTGATTTACCTGAGTACCATGCCTGGCACCATCCAAAACATGGCATCAGCCCAGACAATTCTGAAAGCCAGAAAGTGTACATGAGCTACTAAACAAAGATTCAGTAAAAGGATGGAGAGAAGCATCTTTATGCCGTTTCCCTTTATTTAGTGACATTGTTACACATATACATAAAAGCCACAACTTGCAATTTCTTGGACTTGGCAGTTTAATCGAGTTCTTCAAACACACATTAAAAATACAAGTCTGTGCATGGTTGAATCATAGGGTTTCCCAGCAGGTTCCTTGAATTAACAGATTTCAACAGAAATTGAAAAGGATTTTAAATGACTTTTTCATTCAAAGGTCTTTCTACAATTGGAAATTCCAATCTGGAGGACATCTATTAGCAACTTGGCATGGAGTGCCAAAAGGAACTGTTTGAAATCTGTCTGTAAGCATTTGTCCTTTTATATGTGTTTCACTCCTGATATGCACAAATCCTGTATTCTTAAAATCATGGAATGGTTTGGGTTGGAAGGGACCTTGAAGATCATCCAGTTCCAACCCCCCTGCCATGGGCAGGGACACCTTCCACCAGACCAGGTTGCTCAAAGCCTCATCCAACCTGGCCTTGAACACTTCCAGGGGTGGGACATCCACAGCTTCTCTGGGCAACTTGTACCAGTGTTTGACCACCCTCACTGTAAAGTTATTTCTTAAATTTAAGTGGAATTTGCTGTCTTGCAATTTGTGCCCATTGCCACTTGTTCTTTCGGGGCAGCAGTGAAAAGGTGCTGGTTCTGTTGTCTTTTACTACCTCCCTTTCAGTATTTACACGCAATGATAAGATCTCCGGAGCTGCCTTTCCTCCAGGCTAAACAATTCCAGCTCTCTCAGCCTCTCCTTGTATGACACATGCTCCATTCTCTTAATTATCTTTGTGACCCTTCACTGAACTTTCTTCACTACACACATGTATCTCTTGTGCTGGGGAGCCCAGAACTGGACACAGCACTCGAGGTGCAGTCTCACCAGTGCCTCACTAGAGAGCAAGAATCACTTCTCTTGACCTGCTGGCAGCGCCCAGGATGTTGTCGGCCGTCTTTTCTGTAAGCACACGTTGCCGACTCATGGTCAACGTTTTGTCCACCAGGAGCTGTGGGTCCTTTTCTGCAAAGCTGCTTTCCAGGCTTCAACTTGTACTAGTGCACAGGGTTAATCCTGACCTGCTGCAGGACTTGGCATTTCCCTTTGTTGAACTTTATGAGGTTGACGAACAGGAGTTGGCCCATTTCCTCAACCTGACGAGGTCCCTCTGAATGGCCGCACATCCATCCTGTCTATCAACCACTCCTCCCAACTTTGTATGGTCTGCAAGCTCACTGAGGGTGCACTCTCTCCCCATCATCCAGGTCCTTAATGAAGAGGTTAAGCAGTACTGACCTCGGTATCAACCTCCATGGTACTGCACTAGTGACTGCCCCCTAGCCCAACCCTTTGAGCCCAACAGTTCAACCAGTTTTCACTCCACCTCACTGTTCATTTATCTAGTCTGTACTTTATTAGTTTGTCTCTGTGGATGTTATGGGAGACCATGTCAAATGCCTGGCTAAAGTCAAGATAAACAACATGTACCACTCTCCCCTTATCCGCAAAGCCACTTGTTTCATCACAGAAGGCTACCAGATTGGCCAGGCATGATTTCCCCCACTTATATCCACACTGACAACTCCTAATCATCTTGTCCATCATGTATTTGGAAATAGCTTCCATGAGGATTTGCTCTATGACCCTCCCAGGGATTGATGTGAGGCTGACAGGCTTGTAGTTCCCTGGATTCTCCTTGCCCTTCTGGAAGACAGGTGGGATATTTGCTTTCCCCCAGTCCCCAGAAACCTCCTCCAATTGCCATGACCTTCCCGATACAATCGAGAGCAGCCCTGCATGCATGGATGAATCCCACCAAATCCTATGGACTTGTGTATGCTGTTTGTTTAAATGTTTCCTAACTCGATCCTCCTCTACTGAGGTTAAGTCTTCAGAGCTCCAGCCTTTTCCACTGATCTCCATGGCCTGGGAGAAAGCAAACCTTATCAGTAAAACACAAGGCAAATAATTTAGTTCCGCAGTATAAATAATTCAGATTTATTTAGCTGTAATATTTCTTGTATCTGTATTAGAAGTAGCGAATGAATACAGGCAGTAACTGAGGGTTGCCTCTTGAGCAACCTGCACCTGGAACAGTATCTGTCTAAAACTACTGTTCTTAGTGGTGAGCCACATATGGATATTAAAAGATGAAAAACCATTAGAAGTAGCTGAGGGCATTTTCCTGCAGAATCATATTGTGATATTGGCAACATTGGAAAGAAAGACAAATGACAAATCTCTCACAAAACTGGAACAGTATTTTAACAATCATAAAAGAGCCAGATTCCTCCTTGTGAAAAGAATACAAGGAAAGCATTTTTTTTTTCAAACAAAACCCATAACTTTCATACCTAAATACTGAAGATAATGCAAGAATGAAAGCAATCATCTTCATGCTTTCGAGAACTGAATTTTGAAGTTTCTGCTCAAATTCCTGTTATTGTATTGTTAAGGAAGTGGCCTCGTTCGCTGAACTGAGGCGATACTGGAAGAGCTTCCTGTTTAAAACAGCAGGGAGTGCAGCCCCGAGAACATCAATCACACGGTTCATGATATTAACTCGACTGGAGCATTGCAGGAACAGGGCTCCATTCAGCTTCAAGGGTCCCCTGCGATGTGACATACTGCAGGATCCCAACGTTAGTATTTCTTCACTGTGACACAGTAACTCTTTCATAGAAACAGGTATAGTTAGGAAGAGACGGAACAACTTTACAGCACTAGGGAATCAGCTCAGTGGTCTAGTATCCTCTCTCTCTCTAGCAGGTTTCAAAAAGGTGCAAAAAATCTGAGAAGTCAATTACATAATAACCTACACATAAGTTTCTTCCACAGATCAGGTAACAATTGCTTAGCTTAATAACTAAAAGTCCAAGGCTTAAAGTTTTATATCCCTTGTAATTTTCAGCTATGTCTACTGTTGATGGTATTTTTTCAAATAGCTTTAAAATAGCTTTCATTTTCTGGGAGTGATTTCCACAGAATAAGTACTTACTTTTAAATTTGCTGTCTGCTCTACACTTTTTCACAGAATTTCACTTTAATGTGGTACTTTTGGAAAAATAGGAACAGTTAAGCTCTTAATTGTTCTCTCAGTTTTGTAATAATTGTACTTCACATTTAAACAAGACAAGGAGACATAGCCAGTGCTCCTATGAAATCTTTAGTACTCACAATTCCTTATTAAAAGTAAATGTAATCATAATTTGTTAATAAAAATGTCAAAACTAGGAGCAGGATGAAACAAAACAAGCAGCAACATCAGACAGATTTGCTCTCTGCAACTAAGATATGTGGACAAAGCTTTAAGAAATGGCCTATTCTGACCTCCGTAACAGAGTACAGCAAGTTGATGTTATGCACAGATTTTGTTATATGCAGACATATCTCCTAATCTTCACAGAAGTGACAAAGGTGCTACTGACTTAAAGCAAGAGATGGAATACTGCCTATTCATTCAGGCTGTTGAATCTTTCATGGCCCTAAATACCCTCCCCAATTAAAGTACAGTTTAGAAACATGTCAAATTTACTATCATCATAAACATCAATTTCAAAAATCATGGAGGACATAATAGCCAAACTCTTCTCTTACATACGGTTTAAGGGGTCAAAAGAATGAAGCACTCTATAAAATACAGCAGGATAAATATATCTAATGTAATAATCATTGAACTGGCAAGGAAAAAATTTGAATTTATGTGTTAATTAGTATACTCAATTTACTAAAATGCTTCTTCAGTTTCCCAGATAGGTTTTCTGAAAAAGAAATTTATATTCTAGAGCATTTCAGATTCACATAGGGCAATTTTAGAGACTGCTGCTCAACTGAATGGTTGAACAAACTCATGGCTTTACTTATGCAACTAACACTGCTTAGATAAATGGAACATGTATCTGAGCTTGTATATGTCTTGAAGTAACTCTCAGAAACTTGAATACTAATATGCACCTTTGGCTACTGTTACCAGAACATTACTCCTTAAAGCTTTTGGCATGTTGTGGGAGGACTACATTATTATGACTATTACCTGACAAATTTGTGTTTGGACAATGCTCACATGCTTGCAGAGGGACATTTAGCAGATGGGACAACAAGCTAAGATGCAACTAACAAAACTAAATCTCAATGCAGTATTTTTACGCTCAGTGGCTGGCCGGTGTGGGGCTCTAGGTCCATTTCCTCCCAGGTCTCTAGATCTCCAAGCTGAGCACAGCTTCCCCTATCCTGCTGCTCTGGAAAGCAAAGGCTTACCCACTAGAGCAGACGACAACAGTTTCTTGCTTGTCGTACAAAGCGAGAAAAAGTCATTGGGGAAGCAAGTGAGTCCTGGAACAACCGCGGAAACATTCAGGCTCTGACCCGGTGACAAATTCAATCGCACTGGGCTGTTCCAGGCTGCAGCTGACAGGTCTAACATCCCGAGCACCGACTTCCCCTTCAGTACCTGACATTCATGCCGATTCCGGCACACACCACTGGTTTTGGCTGCTAAACAGTCCGGCATGACTTACTGGCTGGCAAAGAAGAGGCATCTGAAGCTGTGCTGACTGACACGGCAGTAGCAAGGGAAGAATTTTAAGAGCAAGAGCCTCAAAACTGTGTGTGAAGAAGCAGATAGTGGGAATGATGAGAGGCGTGGGAATGAAGTGTCGTACGACCAACTCTCTCCTTTCTAGTGTTGATATATGCAATTTTTAGATAGGATTTAAAATGAATGGCAGACAATAAAGCTAATAAGATGCGTGGACACTGAAGGTCTCTTATGACAAAAACTTACAAATTGTTCCAAAAATAGGTGGGTAATTTAAGCTCAAATGAATGCGCAAATACTAACCCTGGAAACCCCTCAAGGAAAAATTCCTACTTCTTACTGAGTAGAAATACGATCAGGATTGAACATGTTAATTCGTAAGAACAGGGAGAACCATCCTGAACTAAGTAGCAATGACCACATGGACTGAGAAAGCTATTTAGGGTGAGCCAGTCTTGAGGGACAGAAAAAGAAAATTCCATAGTCCTCCATCTCTCCCTTAAGTTGACTGTGAACCTGAAGCAACTGAAAGGAAAACTTACTTGGTAAGCTTAATTTTAAATTGCATTTTTGTTACTTACTTTGCACCCCCTCCTACACTTCAACCTTTGCTCTCAGAATAAACTCACTTTACTCTAGAAGCTTATCTTGGCATTAAAAGCAGCTCTTAAGTAACTCTGGGATGAATAAGGCGTATTATGATTTCAGAAACAATTAATCCAAATAAAGAAGAGTCTTAGTCCTATCTTGTTGCACTCACCTAGGGCAAGTGGGAGGAACCTTGGGAACTGAGCTCTCTAAGTGGCAAGGATCAGTTTAAGAACTTGTAACATCAGATATTGAGAAAATTCAAGTCCCCCCTTTCAGCCAAGGAGACACAATACAAGGGCAGCCCAGAAACCTGAGAAACTTGTTAAAAGCGGTTATTCCCATGCCCTGCTGTTACAGAATGACAGGAAATTAAACTAAATGATGTATTCACTGTACATTTATTCATATGCATTTAATATGAATGTGCTTTTTTTAATAGTTAAATCAATAAAAAAGGTAGACTTGTCAAATCTTTACTACTGTTTTATAGTAGTAGGTTCCTTGCAAGGCTATGACCAGCCTCTCCCATCCACTCTATTTCCCATAGTCTGGTAAATACCTAATTCAGCTCAAAACAACTGTTCTTAAACTCCTAACTTAGCTTTGAAGTTAATTGCTTTTATTTCAGTTCTGAAAAAAAGGGCTTCTATTCCCCAAACCTTTCAATCATCAGCGTGACAACAATACCTCAATTGCATGTGGCACTAGTTACTACACTTTGAAATGCTGTACGTTGCCAGTTTGTACTGTTTCCCCATAAAGAATTTTAGAGTAGAATTTGCTTTGAAAAGGCAACTCACTCATTTATCAGAGTAACTTCTTGTTGAAGTCAGTTTGTTCGTCACTGTCATGAAAGCAGGAAGTTTCTTTAGCAGACGAATCCAGCACAGACCCGTACCTGAGAACTGATGTTTACAGCTGAACAGTAAAGTGAGCTTTCACTTGTCCTTAAGCTCTGTCTGATTTTGTTAACAGACTTCGTGTTATAATTGAAAAACAAAATGGCCTGAGCTGACTATGAGTCTACGTTTTCAAGAGACACCGATGCATTTCCCTATCACAGAATTTACAAAACTCACGCACTTCCAGGAAAGAAGTTGGTCCAAATCAGTTTTACAATAGAAACCAATTGCTGCCTTCAAAACAGAGAAGCTTGCTCGCTCTCAGAGCAGCTCTAAGACTGAAACAAAAGAACAAGTCAAAAACCTAAAGCCAAAGTATTCTGCTAAAAGAGCCAAAGTGAGATTTTAGCTATCTTGTAGCTAGACTGTAGAAAGGTATTTTTCCTAGTAAGTAGAAAGCCAAACAAATGTTACTTGAGCTGGCAATCAACAGTATCATCATGAAGAATTCCTACTAATATTAACAGGAATCACACTGGGCACTAAATTACTAATATAGCAGAACTGGGTAATTAAAGATTATATTAGTTCAGAAAATAGCTGATGCATGTGAGGCTAATTGTGCTGCACAGAATATTTGAACGGATGGCAAAAAGACTGCTTTGGTGGAAGGGTGAGACAAAGATACAAACAAATGCCAAAATTTCAATAGTAGATTTTTTTATGAGCAGTAGTTCAGTTTGGCTGGCATCCACTTTTGCAGAAATATTCTCCTCTTCAGAATGAAGTCTCAAATATTTTAGGCTAAGCAAAGCCAGACAGGTAAGGCTACAATAAGACTTTACTGTGAAAAAGTGATCTCCTCTCTATAGCTAATACTGAAATGCATTGTTCTTTCTGTCCATTTTGCTAAAAGGTGTTTCAATAATTGTTCCTATTTTCTGATTGTGAATGTATTCCCAGAACGACCCTATCAAACAAATAGAGGAACAAGAACTGTACACAATGGTGCAAACTGTGTCCCATTGTCCCTTCCTGTCCTCTGCCACAGCTCTTCTCTTTTTGTTCTTTATTGCAGAATGTCGCATGGGAAGACTGGTATTGTAAACACCTGAATATCTGAAATTGTCATTCAAATAAATAAAGTTTACAGGCAGGAAGCCTCTAGTGTTTGTTACATCATTCTGGCAGATTAAGTAATCTCTGTAGGGCTGAGAGATGCCTCTGTGATTATTTTTATACCTAAGAACTATGAGCACTTATGGGACCATAAAAACTTAATTGCAGAACATCAGAAGTTCGTGGTATGCCAAGGCACCCTCCAGGGATTATTTAAATCAACACGTCCTCCTGCATTTTGACTGACAGCCTTTGGTGGAAAGAATTTCCTTGTGGAAGTACCACTTCTTGTTCACTTACATGCAAATACTTAAAACAGTAGGAAAGTAAGTAATGTTTATTGAAAACTGTCCCACTTATGTGAATTTCTATAGATTCACTACTCCGGGTACATTAGCTTCTTTGTATGACTCACCAGCCTTCTTTTTCACAGCATCATTTAACGTTCAGGACTAACTGCACTGTTACCGTGTCAATGTGAGGCGGAATGCTACCTGTCACCAGCCAATGCTTCATCTTCCCACACACAACATAGTATTCTCACACAGGCAGAAAGTTCTCTGAAAACATATGTAATGAAATCTTCTTTCAAAAAAAAAAATAAAATGGAAAAGCAGAAGACCTAGTTTTACTGCAGTGCCCGTGAAAGCCTTTACCATAAATTTTACAGTAGACATCAAAGACAAGCGACTTTTTCTCTGGCAGAAATTGCCTATTTTCCTGTTACTTTCTTCTTAACCAACATTTGTATGCTTCACTCTTAATTGCGAACATAGATCTTAAGCTCTGTGGCGCAGGACCCCTTTTGTTCTTTCATGTGACCAATCTCCTCTGTCACTACAAAGGGACTATTATTTTGTGTCTATTTTCAAGATGGATTTCTTTGACGTTGTCTTCCCCAACACACACCTTCCTAAATAAGATGACAAGAGCAGCCTCCCAAAATACCACATTTCTCTAGTGGAAACTCGTGAAAGATAGAATTATATAACTTAATGCTATAGATGCAAACTATTTATAATGATACTGTGATTTACAGTATAGATAAATGTATCTTTTAAGTTTGAACTCCCAAGATCCTAGAAGTCATGCACGGAAGCATATTCTTGTATTTTCTGAGCACTGCAAGAACACATATATTAAAAAAAGAATAAAAATTACAAAAAAATTAAGGGCTGTGTTTTAAAACCAACTGACATTTATGCTGTGATATCATGAGCTTGTTCTCAGGCATTTTGTTAATTGAAAGTAAGGAGTTCATTCAGCAGGTCAATTATTTGCTGCAAATATTTCATGGAAGTCTCAGTAACACCACCTCCATGGATTTATATAGATGCACCAGAATCATTTCTTGTGACTAGACTATGATTCAGAATTAGCTATCAGCCTTTTCTAAAGCAGCTCTTTTGTGGCTTCATTTGAGAATGTTTAGGTTAAGATTTCCAAAGATTTGTGCGTAGGTACACGCCTCCTTACTAAAAGAAAATCAGATAAAATGAGCTTAGTCTTTATATACATATATACATATGTATAGTGTAATGCAGACTGTACTGAGCCTAGTGGCACTGCACTCCTATGAAGTCACTCACATATACGCATGATTTGCAGGTTTAGATTTAAGGGACTGATTGAGAATTAATTGGGAAAAGTTTTGGTTCCCCCCCCCTTTATGAAAGCAGCTCTCTTTGCTTTACTACAAAAACATCATGCTATTCCTTCTGAAGCTGCAGATGCTACCACAATTGTAATTGCCTGTCATGCAGTGAAGAAATCTAATTAAAACCACTTATTTGTACCTATTAACCAGTCTCTAAATGCAGACAAAAGACCCTACCACAAGCTGAAACGTAAGTACAGAATGTGGTCTGCAATTCAGTAAGAGAAACAATGGATGTTTTCAGGTAATTACACTTACCTCCATTTTCCTGCTATTGCCAATTAGCATTAACGGTGAACTTAAACGGCTATGTAAATCACTATACCTAGCCACTACTCCAGACATGGTTCAGACTGTTAGCGTCATGTTGGACAAGGCATTTCACCTTTCACGTACTTAAAATGGTGACATTTTGGTGTTGAGAGTGAATTACTGATTGCAGCATGGTTTAGAGGTATAATAGACAATAATTACAAAAAATGGTTAATAATAAAGTGCAAGGAATAACCTGCAGTTTCTCAAGAGACCCATGATTCTTGAGCAGTTTTAAAGATAAGTATATTCCTTTGGACCCTCCTTCAGGACATTATTTAGAACAATTAAGGTTACAGTTATTTCACAAGAGAAAACTCTACAGAAAGCCCTAATGTAAAAGAGGCAGGCAGGGCACTTCACCAGAATGGTTGACTACTGCACAGCCTCATCTGGTAGAGTTTGCTGCACTTCCTAACGTGAAGCCTTCACTCAAGACTTCGCTCCTTCACATTGGACAGCGTTGACTGGACAGGTGGAAGAGTTGTGCTGTGTACCAATTTATTGCTATTGGCATCACCACATCACTTCTTGCTTTAAGGAAACTGCACTGCTAGCCTGAACCTACTGAAAAAGTACTCACGTTTGTACCGTTTCAGGTTTCCGTATTTAAGAAACAGGCCACTAATAAACTGAAAACTGGGGGCTTACAGCCACAATAGACAGACTTCTTTAAGTCAACGGGTCGCTGCAGGAACAGGGTTTTTTTACCCAGTTTTTGTGACACCTTCAGGGCGGCAGCCCACCCTCAAGCCCCGCGTGTATCCATCACACATCCACCGCCGCCCAGGCAGCTACTGAGCACTGTCCTGGTGAAGGGGAAACGGTTAGAAGCCGAGAAGGGGAGATGGTTAGGAGCAGAACAGGGGGCTGATCTCTTCATTACCTCAGCACACACCTGCACCCACCTGGTTTTGCACTGCCACCGGTACCTCCCCAGCTGCCACCTGGTGCCGACCCCC
>NW_009627486.1:29694-32975 GCF_000690535.1 Cariama cristata | reverse complement strand
GAGGGCTGGCAGCGGCATGCAGCCCCGCTGCACCAGGCTGCCTTGAGAGGAAACTTCTGCTCTTCCACAAGGCTGCCAGTTTCCTCTCTGCGGGCTAATTTTAACAACCGTGTTGCTGTAGTGCGTGTCAAAAACCTGACCCTCTTCTGACCTCCAACCTCCCACCCCGGCTACTGCCTAAGCGAGGCACCTTCGTGCACCAGTAGCCGGGGGCTGTCTCCGTTTGAAGCTGTCCCCCTGCAATCCTGCGTCCCCCCCCTGTACCTACACCAACAGGCGGAGGGGGAGGAGAAGCCCCTTCCTCCCCACGGGAGGCAGCCGCTGCTGCAGAGAGGTGGTGCGAGCAGGGTGATCGCAAGAATGCAGTATTTGAGGGAGCAAGGAACCCGTAACCACCAATTCTGCTCCTAAAACACATCCTACAGGCCAAGAGCAGAGCACAAGGTGACACAGGCTCAGCAGCGCTGGGAGCAGGTCAGGCTGCTGGGGACCCTCTTTCCCAGGAGAGCCCTTTGCTGCTTGGGACATCCAGGCAGGAGTGATCCCAGCAAGTGTCACCGCAGGGACACTTCCATCCCCCTGGCTCTCCTTCAGGAACAATTCTGTGCAGAGGAAAGTCAGAAGGAAAAGAGAACAGGAGCAGAGTGGGAATGGCTGCCATGGAAAACATCCCTCCTGAGAGCTCCGGGCTGCAGCGGTCCCGGGGGAAGTGGTGGAAACCTCACCGCTTGCTTCAGCCCCAGCTCGACGGGCTAACGCTGCAGAGACCCGGCCTGATGCACACGAGGCGTTTTCAGCCCAGGGATTTTCCAATCCCGGTATCTGCAGTTGCCTTGTGCCCAACCTGCTCGGTGAGCGAAGCACCCGCCACCGCCGGCACAGCCGTGGGGATGTGCCTGTGGCAGCACCGGGGTTTGAGCTCCGCTGCCAGCACTCGCATGCCGTGGGATACCAGGATGTGGCCGACAGCAGCAGCACTGGGGAAGGGGATGCAGGAACTGTCTGGCTAAGTGGGGAAGAGATGGGCTGCCCATCCTGACACCATTCCCGAGGGATTTCTCAAGACACCTCTAGAAATAAAAGCCATCGCATCTAGTTTAGGACCCATGAGGTTTTCATGTATGCATGAAGGGCTGGGTGCCGACACAGCTGCAGCGCAGCCATCTCAGCACAGCAAAGGCTTAAATCTCGCTGTCAGAGCCTCCTGGACTGGGAATGATCAGGCACATTGCAGAAGAGCTCCCTTCACCCATGGCTGGGGCTGGGGACAAGGGCAGGTGGGTTCACTCCTTCCTCCCCTGAATTGAGAACCCACAACCCCCCTGCCAAGCCAGCACAGCCTGACACTTAAATTCAGCTCATCTGCTGGGGGGAAAAGAGCCCAACCGAAGGCCCATGACATAATGCCACAGCAACTCGTCTCATGAACACATTTTTCCAGCCCACATGAATGAAAAACAGGGAAGGAGCAAATGCTCTGCACATCCCCGTCACGTGCAGCTCTGCTCGAGGAGGATGCGGCAGAGCCCCCGGGCTGCCGGCAGCCAGGCTGGCCCCGCCCGCGGGCCGGCCCAGGGGCGGCCCCCGCCGGGGGCCAGCCCAGCCTCTGAGATGCTGGGAAAGAACTGACCTGTGACTGGCACCCAGGTCTCTCTCGAAAGGCGGAGCGGGACCTTGCGTGCCACAGAGCAATCCGC
This sequence comes from Cariama cristata, assembly GCF_000690535.1. NCBI lineage: Eukaryota > Metazoa > Chordata > Aves > Cariamiformes > Cariamidae > Cariama > Cariama cristata. The sequence continues at coordinate 31,278 of NW_009627486.1, read as the reverse complement.
TTTTCTCAAAACTTCCTGTTTCGGAGTGGAAATGTGAGTGCCCGTGGCAGCGCCGGGATGCCCGGGGCAGAGGGGATGGCCGCAAAGGCACTCGCCGGCTCATGTCGCCATTCCTCGCTGCTGGAGCACTGCGTGGCTAGGACGCCGGGGCCCCTGTCCAAGCCTCCCGAAGGGATGGGTACCGTGTCGAGGTATTTGGTGATGTGTCAGCAGACCCCCCGGCCTCGGCGGGGAATACAGCCACCCCGTGCACCCTTCCCCCTCCGACCATGCAGTGAGACAGCAGGAACTGAAAGCCTGGCTTCAAGTCATCGCTGGGTATTAAAATAGGCCTGACAGGCACGCAGCCACTCTCAAAGGAAAACTGAAACCGAGAATTGCTGAAGTGGTCTCGTGCCCCCGTCCATGACCCGGGCTCAGTTCCCCAGAGGTGCGAGCGACCGAGGCATCGCCGAGCTCCTCGCCACCATGGTGCCTCTTGGGGACACGTGGCTGGGGACCAGGCGTGGGGCGGAGGTGGCTTCGGCTGCAGCAGCCCCGATCACCAGCCTGATTTCATCAGGCCCAGAGACGAGAGGTTTCTAATCTCCTGCTGCATCAGACAAGCTAACCACCAGCTCCCAGCCCCAGTCACCCACTGGCAGGCTGGCGGTTGCGAGGGGACACGCTGAGGGGGCTCATTAGCGCTCCGACTGCTAATTCATGGGTCATACATTAACATACTAATCATTGAGTAAGACACAGCAGGACACACATTAACACACACTAACTGCCTGTAGAGACCCACTGGGCTGTGCATTAACTGTACCAGCTGTTGTATTTTTCAAAGCCACTTTGCAGCACCAGTGCCACCAGGACCCTGCACGTGTCATCTCCTGCCAGCGGTGAGCAGGGTCCCCAGGTCTAATGCTGAGTCCCCAGATCTAACAGAGCCAATCCCCTCTATGGCCTCGGTTGTATTTTCCCCCGCAGATAAAACAGGCTGAAGGGAAAAGCTTCCCCGAGTGCTGTGAGTTGCTCTTTAAGAAGAGGAGGGCAGAGGACCACCACTCGGGGTGGCCGGCACCTGGCCCGAAGGAGATGCAGCCCCGATGCCAGCAAGTGTCCTCCAGGAGATTTAAGGGGAGGGAAAGGACTCAATCCGAGAGCTGCGAGTGCTGTGCCCTGGGGGGACATGTGCACCTGGTGCTGGCGGCTTCCCCGAGTGCTGTGAGTTGCTCTTTAAGAAGAGGAGGGCAGAGGACCACCACTCGGGGTGGCCGGCACCTGGCCCGAAGGAGATGCAGCCCCGATGCCAGCAAGTGTCCTCCAGGAGATTTAAGGGGAGGGAAAGGACTCAATCCGAGAGCTGCGAGTGCTGTGCCCTGGGGGGACATGTGCACCTGGTGCTGGCGGGGGGACACCACCAGAAACCAGCCACGGTCTCACTTTGGGTCAGAGGCGCGCCTGGACCGGGGAGGGGGACAGCCCCTCTGGCCCCAGGCCTGGCCCTGCTGCTCCGCACATTGCCCTCTCGCAGCTAAGAAAATCACTGTCACACCCACCGCCGCCTTCAATCAACTTTTACAACTTGTTAATTTTATG